>NW_018224685.1:2038-3874 GCF_001263595.1 Phalaenopsis equestris | reverse complement strand
GACTTCGATGGAATCCTCCGGGGGACACGCCATTTCCTTAGCAAGTTTTGCTAAAGCGTCGGCATGAGCATTATCTCCCTGAGGAATCCGGTAGAAAGTCACCTAAGGAATCTGTTCCAGAAGCTTCATTGCGTACATATGGTATTCTGCTAATCTTGGTTTCAGAATTTTGTATTGTCCGGCGACTTACTGGATGACAAGTTGAGAGTCACCATAAGTGACAGTGTTTGTTATATCCATTGAAATTGCTAACTTCAATCCGGTGCGTAAAGCTTCATATTCTGCTTCATTGTAGGTACATGGCTTCGTCAGGTGGTACGAAAACCTCAACATACCCTTATCTGGCGTAATAAAGATCAAACTGATTCCTGCCTTGCCTGGTATAACTGTGCCTACTCCCTTGTCTTTCCTGGCTGACGAAGTACCATCGAAGTACATTTCCTAGCGTTGCACACTAGAAAATTCCATCTGTAATATCTGCTCATCCGGTAACTCGTCATTGAGTGAGGACCCAACTGGCAGTGGGTGTGCAGCGAGAAAACCTGCTAAAATCTATCCCTTGATAGCACGAAGGGGCACAAAAGTTATATCAAATTGCAATAAGATCATTGAACATCTCGCTAAACTTCCAGAGAGTGTTGGTCGAGTCATCAAATACTGCAATGGATTAACTTTTGAAATTAAGGTGACCTTATGAGAAAGCATGTATTGTCTAAGCTTTTGAGCGGTGAAAGTTGGTGTCAGCCAATGCGTCTCAATAGGTGGATACCTTACCTCCGTCGATATTAGACGACGACTCAAGTAGTAGAGAGCATTTTCTTTTCCCTCCTCACTGACTTGGGCTAAGAGGGCTCCAAGAGAGTCATCCAAAGTTGCGGTATAAGGTATCAACGGTTTCCCTGGGATAGGGGCTGCCAAAACAGGAGGTGTCATTAAATATTGTTTAATATCCTCAAAGGGCCCGCTGGCATTTCTGTTCCCAAATAAATTTGGCGTCCTTATTAATTAATGTCGAGAAAGGCTGACATCTATATAAAGCGTCTCAGATATGCCAACTTCCCCTGGAAGGAACGTAGCTGCTTCAAGATTTTAGGGGGAGGCATTTCTAAGATAGCTTTAATCTTATTCGGGTCGATCTCGATTCCCCAATAACGGACAACGAATCCTAGAAATTTCCTGGAGGTGAAGCCGAAAGCGCACTTTAAGGGATTCATTTTAAGGTCATATCGTCGTAACCGTTCAAACACAATCCTCAAATTGTACGAATGGTCTATTTTTCATTTACTTTTGATGACCAGATCATGCACGTAGTCGTAGCATTTTACTTGATTGTGAATGAGGTCATCAAAAATCTTTGTCATTGCACGTTGATATGTCGCTCTGGCGTTCATTAGGCCGAACGACATCACTGTGTAGCAGAAGATTCCAATAGGTGTTCTGAAAGCTGTGAGCGATGCATCCTCGGGAGCCATCTTAATTTGGTTATACCCCAACGATCCGATCCATTCATGAAGGAGAAAATTTCATGTGTTGAAGCGATATCCACCATCATTTCCGGCATAGGTAGTGGAAACTCGTCTTTTGGACATGCTTTGTTCAAATCTCAGAAGTTGACACCAACGCGGATCTGTCAATTTTTCTTTTTAACAGGTAAAATATTAGCTAACCACGTGGGGTACTGCTCTTCTTTAACAAAGTTGGCGTGTATTAATTTCTTTACCTCGACGATGACTTGTTGTTCTATTTCAAGGCGCATTCTCCTGGGATCTTGTTTTACTAGGGTTACATTCTTGTCCACCCCAAGTTTATGGACTGCAACCTCTGCTGACAGCCCTG
>NW_018224685.1:0-372 GCF_001263595.1 Phalaenopsis equestris | reverse complement strand
TTCATCTGTGAATGTTACTCCAAATTGTTCTTTCAACGAGCAAACTTCATCTGAGGATGTGCTGGCCAACTGAGCTAAAGAAATCTCTGGATCAAGCAAAGCCGTAACCAGAGCTTCCCTCATCTCCTTTGACAGGATCAGAGCGTCATAGATGCTTAGTCGGGCAGGCAACTTCCTAAGATGTGCTAGGATGTTGTAGTCTACTTTGTACGGTCTTCTGATTTAATCTTAATTATGTGGTTCTTTCATTGGCGGAGGTGGGGGTACCTCTTCTCGAGTCATTATCTGTTTCCCTTTGTCTACTGGAGCTGTTATTGGTGGTAACACCTTCCCGTTTCTTAAGTTAACTTTTGTGACTTCTTCTTCTTGAGA
>NW_018224684.1:0-507 GCF_001263595.1 Phalaenopsis equestris | reverse complement strand
AAGAGTGGTATTTGAGAATACCACTCCCCATATGTATTATTCATCCTTGTATGGATTGAACCCTGATTAGAGAGTCTTGAGACTGACAGCACAGTTGCCTTCCAAGTTGTCATCGGGGTGCATATATATATATATATATATATAATGAATCTTGATTTGTCCGTGAATCGCACCTCAATGAATAGTGTAAGAAAGAGGGATAGAGAGAGGAGTGAACGTTAATGAACAACAATAAGTCTTGGTTATTCTCCTTTTCTCTCATAAAATAATCCTTTTATTTACATGAGAGATGGTACAATAAAAGTGATATTATATTTGTACAGGATATTCTAGGTATTTTACATATATGAGCTTAGCGCTTGACTCCTCTTTGTCTCGACCGGTTGAGCTAGTATGACTTGGCTGGGTCGAAGTTATCAGTAGACTGAGATTGATTGACATTGGTTCGGCTTGACTGATTTGATATGCTGAATTTTGTCGGTTGGTTGATCTAGTGTAGTTGTCGAT
>NW_018224683.1:0-478 GCF_001263595.1 Phalaenopsis equestris | reverse complement strand
TCTGAATATTTTAATCCTAAATTTTAAATATTGAAAATTTTATTTAACTTTGGATTTTTAAGTATAAAAATTAAAAATTTAAGTCCTAATCAGCCTATGTGACATCGTGAAATCCCAAATCACAGAAATAAACAAGGAAAACAATTAAGGCAAGCGTAGGCATGAAACATGATGCAAAAAGCAAAACAAGCCAAATAAAATAATAAAAGGCCGGTGCCGCTGGCCTGGCAACATATTCTAGAAAAGAAAAAGTGTGGTCGGACTCCACATATACATGTCTAGTCCTAATTCTATATATCAATGTAAAATACAGAATTAAGATACAGGGTACGAGCATCTACTCCTGGTCCCCTCCACATGGTTCCCGTGATAAACGTCTCGGAACCTGTGCCCGTATCTTATTTCTACTACAGGACTCTCCTAGACTCTAAAACATACATAGGAAAAAGAAAAAAACTCAATCTTGCATGAAAACAAG
>NW_018224682.1:26975-29198 GCF_001263595.1 Phalaenopsis equestris | reverse complement strand
AGCGAACAAGCCGAACACGAGCTTCTTAACGAGTTTGACACGAGCTGTTCGCGAACAATGAGCTATTTTGACAGCCTTATACAAATCTCGAGATAATTTAATGGTCTAAATAAAAAGATGGATAACAAAAAGTTGTTAAAAATCGATTATAAATATAAAAATGCACCATGAAGACTTGTAACTTTCTCTATTAAAGCGAGATAATAATTAAAAAAATAAAAAACCTTGTAACCCCTTCATTAAGGAAGAGGCAAATATATAATTTTGAACTTGATCACTCTTTCTTATATAAATAGAGAGCTCATAAAATGTAAATGAGAGATCTTTACTCTTGACTTTTCTCATGTAGAGAGAACTCATTTTTTATATATTAAAGAGGCCAAAGAGCTCGGGGATATAACAGTTAACTACAGAGCAAGTCTATGTGTTATACTTATTTTTTTCTTTACCGTTTCTTTTTCCCTCTAGAGGTCTTTATTGCTCTGATTCTTGGGATAAATTTGGATTCAACAATGTATGTAAACTCAGGGTTTGTTTGGGGCAGCCGCAGCTTATCCAAATTATCCAGATAAACTACTTATCATAATAATTTGCTGATAAGCAACTGATCCAGATAAGATGTCTGGTTGTTTGATTTGTGTGTTTGGAAAACAGCTGATTCTGGACAAATGACCAGTCTGTCCCTGTTTTGAAAAAACTATGTTACTTTTTGGTTTGTGCGTTTTTGCAAACAGCTGATCTTTCAAATTTAAAATGAGTGAAATGAAAATCAATTAAGGAAATGTAGAGTGCACAAGTTGAAAAGTTCATAACTTCAATCAAGAAAATGTGCTTTGATAACCATCCTTTATATTAAAGTGTTGTTAAACTTACCAAGCTCAATAAAAATTTTGTATTCTCTTCTATAATGATCAAGTTTGGAAAGTGTTGAATTTAAAGAATGATATATGATGACTGAAATAAAAGTATACATTTGTTGGATCCACCTTAATTCTTCAAGTGTAAAAAAATAGTAAAAATGCTTGCAGACCTAGCTCTAACGAAAGTTTCATGTTGAACTTTTACAAATCTAAGGAGAGGAAAAATTAAAAAAACAAAATAACAAAAAATGCACAAACAAATGCAAAGGAGAGAAAAGAACCATCATAAGGAGAGGAAAGAACAAAAAAAAGCAGCAATTTACCGAGCGCGAGCCGAGAGAAATGGGGGCAAGAAGCAGGCGAGTCGGAGGAGGAGAGTAGATACCGAGCCTTCGGTGCAAGAGTGCCGACCGAGCGAGAGGAGGAGAGTCGATCGGTCGAACGCTTAGGCGAGAGGAGGAGAGTCGATCGGTCGAACGCTTAGGCGAGAGAAGGAGAGGAGATCGATTCAATCGAACACTTAGGCGAGAGGAGGAGAGGAGATCGGTCGAACGCTTAAGCGAGAGAGATCGATCGAGCGCTTACGGCAAAGAGCAAGGGCTTTAGAGAGGGCAGCGAGTGTCTTTCGCTCGATCGAAACACAGATCGCGGGGTCCCACGTCCAATAGAAATTAGGAAACACCTTTTTCAAAAAAGTCTGTAAAACACAGTATTCAAACAGCCGGTTGAGAAAATGCAGACAAAATATATGTTTATAATCAGAGAATTATTATAAAATGCAGTTTTATTATGAAAAATTTTCACTCGATGGTGCTGCGTGTGGTTGAAAGAGATCAACAGCGAGTGATCATTAATATATCTTTAAAGGTCAGCATTTTCTGTCATCATCATACAAATAAATAAAACATATTTTTAAAATACAAAATACATTTTATTTTATATAATAAATAAATGTAAAAACAAAAAAAAAATAATATTGATATATCCCAGCTTTGTCGAGGTCCAAGCTCTCTTTATTAATCTCGTAGATCAATATAAATAAGCATTTTATTTGATATGAATTATATATGGAGGCATTTACAAACAGACCGCCAAATTCCTTCATGTATCTACATATTTAGCACATCTTTATTTTTTTCAATATTATATATCACCCAATTCTTTTATATTACATACAAAATAACTCAATTTCAACTTCTAAAATGCAAAATACATATTTTCATATATGATTAACGTGACATATATGTTGGTGGGCAGGATCATGTAAGTGGGTATTTATAAACCGCGTACCTCGGCCTGTTAGTTTGCATCTTCAGTGTAAGACACCTCCGGTTGGGGGGGGCGGACCCCCACTGGCACGGGT
>NW_018224682.1:18718-26951 GCF_001263595.1 Phalaenopsis equestris | reverse complement strand
AACCGAAGTAAGTTAGTCTTCCTATGGGTTGACTTTTCATTTCTCTGTTTCTTCTGCCGTTTCTGTTTTCTAGTTACAATATAAAGGCTGTGATGCATTCAAAACAGCATACTTGAATTGGTTTGCACGTCTCTTCAGCTTATGGAGTGGTTGCCTTTGTGCTCTATAAAAGGACCCAAATCCATAAAAGATTAATGAGAAAATATAAAGAAGCAGAATACAATCACAAAAATATTACAAGGTTTGTAATGAAAATGCAATCTCCTAGTTTTCTGCATTTGGTATTTGTTCCAATAACTCTTGTTTGATGTTGGGTTACAACATCTATAACTTTCATCAATGATTTTTCCAGTGTTACTTGGATTTATTTTATTTAAATGTCGCACTGAAGTTATGTGTATTTCAAAGCTTTCATCAAAAGATTATGTACTAATAATGTTTTAAGATTCCAATAATCTCATTTTTATGCTCTATGAATCATGTTCTTCATTAAAACTCTAGTTCTTACACACCTCAATAGAAAAAAGAAAAATGAATGAAAAATTCACCATTTTGCTAAAAAAATAAGGTGAGAGGTGGCCTCACTTTAGATAAAATAGTGTATTTGAAAATCGACATAATCGAACGAATTAAAAATACATTGAAAATGAACTAGAGAGTAAATTCCACTACATTTGCATTTTTAAAACCATTGCAAAAGGGATGCAATGCACTCCTTTTGCTGCCAACCAACCCACCCTTTAAGTGTAACTTGCATGGGTATTATTTTACTTGAACAAGTTATAGGTGTTATTTTGTGCTTACACGATGCATGTGCTTGTGTTGATATCATATTCCCCTTTTATTAAAAGTTCTTTTTTCCAACTCTATTATATTTCACTTGATTAATTATCAATTTAAATTAGTCTTTTTGTCTTTATGATGTGTACCTATTCCCATGCAGCAAGATATGTTGTTGTACCTTTTATGGAAACAAGCCTCATACATACATATGGGATTTGGATCACTCTATCAACAGGAAGCATACTCCCTCGTAATGCGTCATATTTGTTTTTTACATTGATGTCATATTACTCACTAGAAGTAGCCTTTGAGGAAAAATACTATTTGCAGAGGTATTTTTTTTGCAAAAAAACTAGGATGACTCGGGCACTACTGTGAATTAACTTGGATGGAGTAGCAGAATGCATTTGCATTATATAGGACTTTTAATATAATCCGTGTTTTCAAACAATTCGTGTTCAACTTGATAAATAAATAAGTAGAACACAAAAAGTGAGACGTACCCTTAAAAAAGCTGAGTCAATAACAGTCGAACTCACTCAAACCCAACACATTTAGACACCCCAACCAAAGCAACAAGCTTTGCTTGACTTCACTAGAATAACACTTTAACTTCAATTGATTCATGCTTAAGGTTTCCTTTGACTTCTCCAGATTGATGCAATGTAGCACTGCATAAGAAAATCATGGAAGATTTACATACATACCTCTCAATTCCAATATATTTACATTGCTCTAACAGCTAAACTTCAATTTTTACATACATGCCACCTTACCCATGCATGAAAAGGTGTATTTCACGATTTAAAAGTTAAAAATGGTTGTATTTTTATGTGATATGAAATATTTTGGTGGTATAAATGTAAATAGTAAAGTTTAGGTGTTAGATATGTAAATACACATGAAGTGGGTGGTATGTATGTAAATGCCCCAAAAAGCATTTATTGCCAGTTTCCTGACTCACGGTTTCAAAATCTAAGGAACTGAACCACCGGATCTAGATTCTAATCTATGAGCATTAAAAACTATAAAAAATTAATAATCTGACAAATATAAGCAAAGTTGGAGTAGAATTCACATGGGTGCCACGCTTTGACAAACATAATCAAAGAGAGTCATCACATGATAACTAAGAGGTGTTGCACTGAAATTATCCTATATTGCTAATAAAAAACAAGACCCAAGAAAAACAAATGATAAGGCCAAGTGCAAGAGGAAAATCATAAGTGGATAATGACAATCATTAATTGATTATTTTTCCAATATAATAATATCATTTCATCATGCAAAAAAAAAATGCAAAATATCAAGATAGGACTATATTTATTCGAAATAAAATTCAAGGAAAACTTACATGTGTAGCACACAATTTGTTGAAAAGGTGTATTTCACCTTAATAAGTAGTAATAGTGCTATTTTTTATGTGATATCAAAGATTTGAGTGATATGTGTGTAAATATGAAAGTTTAGGAGTGAGATATGCAAATACATCAGGATTATGGGCTATGTATGTAAATGTCCCTAATTTTAAGCCAGCAGACTCCAAAGAGGCACATGGAAGAAGTAAAAAACAGTAAAGGCTTAATGACTACAAAGGGAAATGGGAAGACAATGAACTTGGACCTGTTGAAGAGGCCAAATAGAAAGAAAACAGATTCTCCTCCATTTCTTCTTCATTCTGTATTCTATGGACGCTCCGTAGAATTCTATAAATTGTGCTTCTGGTAAGCACAATTATTTAACTTGAGCTCATTACCACTAGCTTTCTTATAAGTTTCTTATTTCCGTTAAAGACAAAATGGCAATTCCAGTAATCAACTTAGAAGAGCTGAATGGAGAGAAGAGGAGCCAAACAATGTCATTATTACATGAGGCGTGTGCAAAGTGGGGCTTCTTTTGGGTAAGTACAGTGTAATTTTAAATTGTTTAAATCATGTACTTAATCGGACTCTTAGCATGCATCTGAGACAAATTTGCAGGTTGAAAATCATGGAATTAGTGAAGAATTGATGGAAAAGATCAAAACTTTAGTGAAATTGCACTATGAGGTGAACATGAAAGATAGTTTCTATGAGTCAGACTTGGCAAAAGGATTAGAAACTCCGAATAAAGTTATGGATTTTGACTGGGAAAGCAGCATTTTCATTCGCCATAAGCCTGATACAAACACAGAAGCCATTGTAAACCTGAAACCTGAGCTCTAGTAAGTCTCTAATTTCTATGTTTTTTATTCACTTTCTTTCTTGTGAATGAATACTATGGAGGATCAAGTTTTCTGTTGGCTTCAGTACTAGATATCCTTAGCTCATTTGGTTGCATTTAGGTAGAAAACAAGTACTTCGAGCTCTACAAATCCCTTAAATATGAGAGTAAGTGTCAAAATAGTCCCCTAACTGTTTGCATGGGGATGGGGCTATTTTAGTCCTAGAGTCTATAAAAGTATCAAATTACTCCACATATTCTTTAAATTGGGGCTGAAATAGTCCTTCATGATCACTATTTCAGACCACATTAAAAGAGACTGGAGACTAAATTTACACTTTTATAGATTATGGGGCTAAAATGACCCCCTGCAAAGAGTAAGGAAAATAATTTGACACTTTTCTCACTGATTTTGTTAAGCTTTTATCTGCAACTAACAGAAGCAAACATCTAACGAAATGAGTTTTCTTTTTCATTTTATTTATAACCATAACTTCCAAATGAAATATTTATGATGCAGCAAAGCAATGGAAGATTACATTGATCAGGTAATAAACTTAGCCGAAAAGCTGGCAGAACTATTGAGTGAGAACCTCGGATTAGATAAAAATTACCTGAAGCAGACATTTTCAGAGCCTCACATAGGCACAAAAGTAGCAATTTATCCCCAATGCCCAAAACCAGAACAGTTCAAAGGACTCCGAGCTCACACTGATGCAGGTGGAATCATTCTATTGCTCCAGGATGATTTCGTCTCAGGACTCGAGTTTTGGAAAGACGACGAGTGGGTGCCAATAACTCCAACGAAAGATAACAGGATATTCGTGAACCTTGGTGACCAGTTGGAAGTTGTAAGCAACGGTATCTATAAAAGTATTTTGCATAGAGTTATTCCTAACAAGGATGGGAGTCGTCTCTCCATTGCGACATTTTACAATCCGGGCGCAAATGCAATAATTTCTCCAGCACCAAAGCTCTTGTATCCTGGACATTATCGTTTCCAAGATTATCTTAATTATTATACTGACACTAAGTTTTCTGATAAAGGATCAAGGTTTCAGAGTATCAAGGAGATGTTGGTGCAGCTATGATATGTGTTTTATTGGTAATGAATAAGAAAAGCTTACCAATGCTGTACGTAATACTGCTACATGAGTGAGATGGATTTATAAAATTTGCTATCCTGTGTAGTAGTTGTATCTGTTTAATTATTGAATGATATAATATGAAATATGCTTTATTCTTTTACTATTTCTTGTTTGATTTGTTGAACATACTCTAAAAAAAATTTATGATTCAAATGTTGTTAAGATTTTAGGGCCTTGATCTTGAAATGAAGTTTCAATAACTTCAACTGCGTATTTTTAGTAAGGGAAATTTACATATGTAGCACCCAATTCTTACATCTTTACATGTCTCATCTCAAAAACTTTCATGTTTACACACAACACTTTGGTGCATTAAATCAATGTCTGAAAATATGTATTTCACTCTTAAAAAATAGTGATAGTGCTATTTTTGATGTGATATTAAAAATTTGAGTGATATGTGTGTAAATATGAAAGCTTAGATGTGAGACAAGTAAATATAGAAGAAATGGTGCTATGTAGTTATAAACACTAGAGTTATCAGCACGAATCTCAAAGAAAACGAACGACCAAAAATAAAAACTTCTCCCAAGGGTAAACAGTCATTTGACAAGTCACCATAAAGTGGGTGAAGCAGCATCTCTAAACCCGGGACAGGTCAAAGCACTGGAGATGGTTCCTCGCCCGATAGCGACAAGATTTGTCAAAAACAAGACATATTTCATCATAGCGGCAAGTCTCATCGGATACCTCACACAGGCAGCGATAACATCTGCCTTAAACCGTACAAATAGAGGCATCCGGCAGAAGTGACTAATCGACCAGGTAGACAAGACGTAGGTTATGCAAGACTTGAGCCAAAGATACAATTGAAACACGGTTCAGCCGATAAAAACAAATTGACTCATACGTCGACCGAGCAATCAACCGAAGCGCAGGCAGAAACACCATGATTTTGATTGGAAAACCAACCTATTTTTGTTGCTGCGGACGAGATCGTCGTTCAACCGAACACCTCTGTCCACCAGACAGAAGACACGGTCACCACCCAGTCGATCGCCTCGGTCGGTCGCATTCTACCGACTTGATTAACCAATTACCGTCATATTAAAATTCAAATTATAATACAAATATTGAATAAAATCCATACAATTAATCAAAGCATTAGTTACACTAAGAACGGTTTCCACAATTGTTCCCTCTTTTCTGTAACTGCACAGAATATATTCTTATAAATAAGAGACAAAAGGACGATCAAAGAGAGGCAAGCTATTGTGACTCCGCCGATTATCTCCGCAGTAACACTCGATTCACTTTATTCTCTCTCTCATTCCGCTCTAACTCTCGAGGTGTATTCACAAAAGACAATCCGGGATCCAATATCCTGAAAGTTGGTGCGGTGAGTGTGGACATGCCCCAGACCAAAAACAGAGCAAACTATAAAGGAGAAACTTCCAAAAGAAAGATAGCACGCATGGACCCCAACAGATACGTTGCACAACCAGACGTCCATGCATAGATTCAGGAATTACAAGCCCAAATGACCCTCATGATAGAGCAATTTGAGATCCTTCGGGTTGCAATCACCAGAGGAACGACCAAACGCCTCGCTTAGAAAAGGAACCCCAAGGGGGTTCGTCCCCAAATGCCCCCACCAAGGAACCTGCCTATCCCACACAACCAGGTCAACAACCAATAGAGAGAGGTACAAGGCGAATCCCAACACACCGAGTCACCGACACAGTCGCAAATACGCAGGTGAACAAGCGATGGGAAGAACGGATGCGAGTGTCTGTCTGGATGCTCACAAGAGGGGCCTTTACTCTCCAAATAAAAAAGACGATACCTCCGCCAAAGCTAAGGATTCCTCTCTTGGATTCCAACAAAGGAAGGAATGACCCGATTGACCCCGTTGCGTCGTTCGAATCTTCTGTCGACCTGCTGCAGATTGACAACCTAAACACGGGATAGATTAAAGCCCCGGAATGCTCCCTTGCCCGATAGCTAGAAGATCAGCCAACGACAAGAACAAATTCATCCAAGCAACAAGTTTTATTGGATACCTTACACAGACAACGACAAAATCCACCTTAGACCTTGCAATTAGGGGTATTCGGCTGAGACAACGAACCGACTAGGTAGACGAGGCGTACGACCAGTGAGACTTGAGCAAAAGCGACAAGTGAGCGATGGTTCACCCGACAAAAACAAATCAGCTCATTTATCAACCAACCGACCGACTGAAGCGCATGCAGAAACCCTTTAATTGTGATTGAATGACTGATATGCATTTGTGGCGACAAACGAGATCGTCATTCGACCGAACGCCTCAATCGATCGAACGCCTCGATCGACCGAACGCCTCGATCGACCAAACAGAAGACACGCCAGTCTACCGCCTCAGTCGGACGCATTCTAGCGAATCGATCAACCAATTACTATCATATCGAAATTCAAATTGTAATACAAATATGGAATGAAATCCATACAATTAATTGGAGCATTAATTACATTAAGAATGGTTTTCACAACCGTTCCTTCCTTTTTGTAATTGTACAAAATATGTTTTTATAAATAAGAGAGAACATTACGATCAAAGGGAGGCAGGCTATTAGGACTCCACTGGTTCTCTCCACTATAACTCTGGTTCATTTTATTACCTCCTTCACTCGGTACTTCTCAAGGTGTGTTTACAAAAGACAATCCGAGCTCCAACTGTATGTAAATTCCCCTTTAAATTATTTTATCGGAACCACTTTTAACTCGAGATGAATTTAACTAAAAAGTTTGAGGAAAAGAATAAAAGGTGATGGTTCGAACTGTGAAGATTGAGAAGAAAGAATAAGTAGAGAAAATGGGTTGAAGTAAATGTTATAAATTTAAATCTCATTTATTGAAATATTGCTCTACAGGTCACAAAGTTTTGCCTAATTTCGTGCAAATTTCTAATGAAATCAACCACCTTAGGTGTGCTCTAACATGATCATGCATAATTTTAAATTTTTCGACAGAACCTCAAACATTACAATGTAAGGAATCTTAATATAATGAGTTGTATTTCATTATTTTTAAGAGAGTTTGCAACCTCTTTTTTTATTTCATATTAGTAAATATGACTTACAATAATAAACACCTTGACGATTATTGTTTCTTCACTTTAGTTAATAGATTTTATAGTAAATTTGATGAATTACAAACGAGAGTAAATTTCCTAATTTATAGGCCTTTTTCCAGACAGTGATGTCCCATTCTGGTGGTCAAAGAGGTTTATTGTTCGTATAAGGAGATAATTTCCCCCATAACTTTTTAATTATAGCTTTTCATCAAAGATTAAAATCTGAAATAGTCAAAGAAGTTTTCACATTTATAATTAGAATATTATGCATATCATAGACTGTTTACATGACTCAAAATTCTCATTTTCATAGATAGAAAAAATAATAAACTAATAAAAAATTGTCAAACTGCTGATAAACTAAAAAATTGCGAACAATTTGCATATAAACTATTGACCACATATCAATCAATAGATGACAAATTTAATGGCATTGAGACATTTCCTTGTAACAATCTTAATAAAATAATTGAATTTAGAAAACATAAAATAACTCTTATATTCATTCAATAAAAGTTTCATTTATATCTCAATCTGATAGTATTGCAATGCAAAAGAAGTATAGTTGATCCATTTTAAAATTTGGTCGAAACTGCAGCCCATTCCAGAATGATTATAGATAACACCAACAGAATGATTACGCAAGAAATCAACAGCATGATTGTAATTAACACCAACCCTTTCATAACATGATGCTGTAACTCCAATCATCAGCATGAGTTGTACCTCCAAAGTCATGGCGATGACTAGGGTTTAGACAACCCCATCCTCAAATGTCAAATGATAGTGTATATTCCATCCTGCTCCATCATCGGCCTCGGCAGGGCACTACTTACATGCAGATGCTAATCAAAGATACCTAATCTGAAAGCGAACAGCACCTCAACTTCGATTCAAATGCGTATAAAAACAAACCGATCATCCAATCATGAAGAGAATATTAAGATTCATATCCTGTTGTCTTCCTTGGGAACCAAGAGCCGAACTAGCTGGTTGTAAGCATTCCTTCAATATCCTCAAAAAACGCAACCGCTGATGTCTTCTC
>NW_018224682.1:0-3169 GCF_001263595.1 Phalaenopsis equestris | reverse complement strand
GTTATTCGCCCAAATAAATTTTTCGTCGAGTTTTGACTTCAAATAAATGTATGTATGTATGTACATACATGCATATATCATACATACATATATATATATATATATATATATACACACACATACATACATACATAAGGTCATAAGTCTCCTTAAATTATGGGTTCGAAACCCCCCGTGTGTAGTATGGTTGTGGCTGGTCTACTAGCCACCCATATTTCTTTTATAAAAAAATTAATTAATTAATTAATTATATTATACTTATATATATAATTGATAAGTAATCTTTTTAAGTAATTTAATGTACTACAAGGCTAAATGGATTTAAAATTAATTAAAATTATTAATTAAAAATAGAATAAGTATATATTAAATTTTATTTAAATAAGTATTTTAATTTAAATAAGATTTTAATCTCGATCATATCCTTAATATTCTATGGTTGTGTGATTAGAACCATCAAAACACTTCTTTGCTCGCGAACAACACTTGTTCAGCTCGCTAAATAAATAAGCCGAACACGAAAAATTTTTGAGAGCTCAATCTATAAATGAGTCCAACACGAATATTAGTATTTTTTAACGAGTCAAACACGAATTGAGCCTATGCTCGCTCAAACTCGACTCATTTACACCATAATTGAGTATGATCTGCCATATGTTTTTCTTTCTTTTTTAATTAAAAATAAAATAGAAATGCTATGTGTATGGCAAAGATTAAATCTATAAATTTATATTAAATCTGTCAAAATATTAGCGCAGAATATTTTTAATTTAAAAATTTTAAATGCATAATTTTTTTAAAATAAATATTTTTAAAAAATATTAATTTTTTTCACTAATTAAGCTCGCAAATCTTTTTCGCTTGTTTTAATTTTATGGTAAGAAAATTGATTTAAATGTTAAATAAATGAAATTTATATGTCAAGATTATTTTTTAATAAAAAATAATTGGTTTGGAAAATAATATATAAATTGAAGTACATGTTCTCCTTTTTTTAGGAAATATTTTAAATTATTAAAAGAAATTAAAATAAGAAGCGGATCAGAGAGAATGTCTTGAAATAAAATATTTAATCGATTTCAAATTTAGTTTATTTAGTATTAAATAAATCCTCAATATAATTTTTAAGGGTTCGTAGCTTAGCCAATTTATATATTTATTCAATTATTAATTTTGTTTGCAGGAAAATTTGAGGCATTAGAATGATAATTTATCATCTTAGTGTTGCACGAACATCTAACATACACAAAGATGATAGAAAAATTGGAGGAGACGGTAGTATTGTTTACGCGAAAAAATTCTGAAGAGAAAAAAAATCATGAGGCATATACCTATCAAAGTAATCCGCTCGGTTTTATAAATACATAGGTACGATCTTCTCATGAATTAGGAAGAATGAATTGCAATGTTGGTATTAAAAATGTACAATACTTGTTTGGTTATAATGGTCGTAATTGAACTACAATAAATATGATACATTAATAACAATAGTGCGCTACAAATATCGTAGTAGGTGTCTAAAATAGTAGTTGTTTGCTATATAGGTCATAGTTAGTAACTATAATATCGTTAGTTTGTCACGTAGGTTGTAGTTAGTAACTATAATAGTGTCAGTTGATCATATAGATTGTAGTTGGAAGCTGTAACAATGTTAGTTGACCACATATGTCATAGTTGATGACTACAATATCTTAAGTTGGTTACATAAGTCTTAGTTGTTGACTGCGATGGCGATAAATGGTTGCAGAGGACATGGGAAGTTGTGGTGGCAGTTGGTCACAAAGGTCGTGGTTGATGGTTATAGTAGTCACAGTTGGCCACAAAGGTCGTAACTGGTGACTACGACAACGTCGGTTAGTTACGAAGGATGTAATTGGTGACTTCAATAATATCATTTGGTCAAGGAGGTCGTAGTTGAGGTTGTAATAGTAGTAGTTGGCCATATAGGCCTTAGCCAATGATTTAGCCTATTCACTTAGAACGTGGAACTGGATTACAGTTTTATAATAAACATTGCATTTGTTAATATACAATGTAAAGAAAGATTTAAGTGCATGTACACTTATTTATTATGGCTGTGACAGTCATAAGGAGTGGTCACTGATGGCACAGGTTGGCGTCGGCAAGTGAGGATGGTCGCTGATGGTCAACGATTATCAACAGCTACAACGGGAAATTGTTGGCAGGTCTTCAATAAAACTTTATATGTTGTGACTACATTTAGGATATGACTCTAGCAAGCAGGCGTTGCCAGCAGCGACTTGCAAGGGGGGGCTGGCGATGGTCTACGACAACTGACAAAAGTTAGTTGTCGGAGGTCGGCGACTAAGGAGATTGAAAGTTATTGACAGGTCTCTAATACAACGTTATATGTTATCACCATATATGAGAGACGACATTGGCAAACATGAGTCTCTAGCGCCTGTAAGCAGGGATGGCCAGTGGTGGTCCATGGTGGTTAGCAGCTATAGTGGTTAGAAGCTATCATCGAGTTTTCAGTATAGTGTTGTTTGCTACAGTTATATTAAAGATACGAGGTTAGCAAGTAGGGGTTGCTGAAGGCGACAAGCAGGGACAGCTGACGATGGTCGATTTTCGTTGGTAATTATGAAGACCGACAGTTATCATCTAGTTTTTAATCTAGAACATGTTTTATAATTCCTTCTCAAGCGAAAAGACATTTTGGTTATTAGACTAATAACTTTCCAATCATCTAATCGGAAAACACATATTGATCTGCCTTGACCATAGATTGTTTTTTTGATGATTTGAATGTCTTAATCTCATAATAGTTAAGTGATCTTAGACTCGTTGGATTCCTCGGGTCGAAACACTCAATTCGAAGATAAATATGTCAAATTGGGAGTTTATTTGATGATTGAACCGACGATCTAAAACCTCCAAAAATGTAAACCTTCAAAAGTGTTTTAATGACATGATCTGAGCTTGATTAGACTTGAATCAAACCAATTTTAGTATCGTCGAGACGGTTAGCTTGACAACTTAAATATGAAACATAAAAACAATTTCTTGAAATTAATGTAATATGATAAAATTTTGTTGATGACGCATAAGTAATTATGATTATAATTTTTATGCGATTATTTTTGTAATAAAATCTAATAGTTTTTTTCCCTCATCTTTACCTCTAAAAAATTAATTTTATATA
>NW_018224681.1:4636-5178 GCF_001263595.1 Phalaenopsis equestris | reverse complement strand
GCCCGAGAATACCGCCTACCGTCGTTCACAAAGATCTCCCTGGGAGAGATAGAGGGAAGAAGTCGTCCGATGATGTACTTGGTCGCACCGTAGGGAGCATGCTTCTCTTCGACATACCGATGCCTCTACCGAGAAGCTCCATCTTAAGGCATCAACGTCGGAAAAGAGGGTGTGGATACCTAAGGTTGTTTTACCAGAGCCTTCTATTAAGCCCGTGAGGCAGACTTGTGGAATAAAGCAGAGATCTGAAATATCCAGCGTTGTCACAATAGTTGATAGTGGAGTGAATGAGCAAGTAGAGGATGCTTAGCAGAATCCTCCAGATCTCAAGATAATACGAGAATCAGTAATTGAAGAAAAGGTCGAGAAGCTGAGGACTGAGATTTCTGAGTTAGCCAGAGAGCATGGAGTCCTCATGGACGATGAAAATGGAGACTTCGAAGATTACCTCGAGGAAGACTTCATGGATATTCATGTCATCGAGACTAGAGCCACTTCTTCTGCGCGCGATGCCCAACCACTTGTGGAAGGGAACGCCGCGG
>NW_018224681.1:1440-3936 GCF_001263595.1 Phalaenopsis equestris | reverse complement strand
GACTATATTTTGAGGTGGAGAAACCTTAGCATGAAGTGTGAACCCCAGCTACAGGAACATCATGCGATTGAGATTTTGCTCAAGAGCATACATGGGCCAGTAGCTTTCATGCTCAAAGGACTCACCATCAAATCTTTCGAGAAGTTACTCAACAAAGCTAGCAATCTGCAAGAAGAAGTCGAGTATATGGATTCTCATGAGAAGGCCCAGAAGTCCGGGATAACCAAGATATTCAAGAAGAAATCTGGGACAGTTGTTGCGGTTAGCAGGGGAAAACGACAATTGCAAATAGAAGCAGAACAACGCCAACAAACTTTCCAACGTCCTCGTCAGAATATTCAGCAATCATCTCAGCAGAGACCTTACCAGACACATGAAAAACAAGTTCCAATCATGAACACTCGATCAAATGGGATCTATTCTTTTAAAGATGAAGCAGCGAAAAAGACGTTCCGCAGTCTGATCAAGAATCTCGAGTTCAGGTTACCCAAGCCAAAGAAGCCCGATGAGATAAACCAAAAAGGACATCCGAGATATTGCCCGTACCACAGGTTCATTGGACACACCATAGAAGAGTATTGTAGTTTTAAAGACTTGCTTGAGGAGAAGTTCAAAGATGGGGACGTCGCGATCCCAGAAGAATATTTGAAAAGAACCTGAAAAATATTCTATCAATATGATTTCGATCGATCTGTTTGTTCCAACCTATTCCTATGCAGCTGCCAATGAATGAAATGTCTTGTGACCACTATTGTACTACTTTTGTTGTTGAAAGGGAAATTAACATGATCAATGTTAGCCTACCCCATCCCTCCCACCGCAATTAATGAAAAGGAGTTTGTTGTTGTTCAGGATTGTGCAATATTTAAAGATTGTGCAATATTTAAAAAGATATTTAAAAAGAAAACTGATCACCTTGAAGGAAAATTTGGATGTTTTGATAAGACTATAACTTTAGGGGAGAATGAAATTAATGCCCCAATATCTGAGTCATCCACTTTAAAGAATTCGGACTCGGTCCTAAGTTGATTTCAAAATAAGATAGTGTGGTTGAGATACGAGTAATTGACTTGGGATGTCGCAAGCCTTTTAATTCTCTGCCACGTGACTGGGTCCTGACTTTCAAACGAGTTATAATATCTCAGAATTCAACTTGAGAAACATTTGAGGATTATTAGTCAGGAGAGTTTGGACATTCAAAATCCTTAACATATATGATATAGTAATTCTCAGAAAACAAACGGAGCAAAAAAAAAAAATTTGTGAATCCCCTGAGAAGAAGCTTGAGGTGAGCATAAAATCAAAAATTGGTGTCTGAATTCAGACATTCAAAATCTTTAACACATGTCTCACCAGATATAGTAATTCTCAATAAAAAAAAAGAGAAGAAAAGGGGAATAAAAAAAAGTAAAGGAAAGAAAAAGAAAAGAAAGGTCTCCCTGAGAAGAAGCTTGAGGTGGATGTATAATAAAAAATTGGTGCCCAAGTTTCCCCTGATTAATGAGACTTAGAATGTTCTCTTAAGATAATTCTTCTTTCTTTCTTAAGATAATTCTTCTGATATTATAAAGAGGAAAAAGTTCAACGATCTTAAGTCTTTTGGTCGGTTATTAATTGACTCAGAAATATCTTTGGAAAACGAAAAATGTTTTGATCACACGACCAAAATTCTGAAATCTACTTAGGCTCAGAAAAAAGCAATTAAAAACAATTAAAGACATGACGATGATATTAGCAGTTAATGAAAATTCAAACCTGAAGTCATATCCTTCAGTGTCCAGCAAATACAACATCAACTTCAACTCGAAGAACGTGATATTAACAGTTAATGGAAATTCAAACCTGACGTCATATCCTTCAGTGTCCAGCAAATACAACTTCAACTTCAACTCGAAGAACGTTAGAAAGATTTCTCAAAAACAACTGCAACAATCTTTACAGAATCTGCAACAAACCAAATGATGACTGCTACAAACAAAGCTACGAACTTACGGCCTCTTCAGCCATGGTATCCGTAGAAATAACGCATCTGTTATGTGTACTTGAAAGAATATAGTTCCAATGGTACCTTAAAGATGGACTATTTTCGACACTTGTCATTTGTCAGAGAACGATACTTCAAGAAGTGCTGTGTCTTGCAATGTTTCAAAGACCAAGACTTATTCTTAGAAGCTCAGACTTCGTGCTTGTCTAAAACTGGGTCCAAATCTTAACAAAAAAAATGATAAATTGCTCGAGTTCGAGCTTCTTACTCTTTGCTTGCATAGCACAACTACCTTGGTTTGCACCAGTTTTCTTCACATCACCGCGAAATTTCACATTCTGCAAAAAATCTCACAAAGTTTTATAATTTTTTCCTCACCAATGTCAATCTTCGCGAATTCTAATAGTTTCCCATGAATTTGAAACCCGATATTTCAGAGAATGAGGATTCTGCATCTGATTCCGCATTGCTTAGCAATGGTTCATACGATATTTTAGAGGATGAGGATTTCA
>NW_018224681.1:0-953 GCF_001263595.1 Phalaenopsis equestris | reverse complement strand
TTCACATCCGATTCCGCGTTGCTTTAGGAGCCCCTCCTATTGCAATCTTTCAAATTAATATTCTAGAGGTTGAGGATTTCATATCTGATTCCGCATTGCTTTAGGAGTCCCTCCTATCGCAAAGCTCCTCTTATCGCAATTCTTAAAATCAATATTCCAGATGTTGAGGATTTCACATCCGATTCCGCGTTGCTTTAGGAGCTCCTCTTATCGCAATTCTTAAAATCAATATTCCAGATGTTGAGGATTTCACATCCGATTCCGCGTTGCTTTAGGAGTCCTTCCTATCGCAATCTTTCAAATCGATATTCTAGAGGTTGAGGATTTCATATTCGATTCCGCGTTGCTTTAGGAGTCCCTCCTATCGCAATCTTTCAGCTCAAATTATACGATATTCTAGAGGTTGAGGATTTTACATCCGATTCCGCGTTGCTTTAGGAGCCTCTCCTATTGCAATCTTTCAAATCAATATTTTAGATGTTGAGGATTCTACATCTGATACCGTGTTGCTTTAGGTTCTCATCCTATTGCAATCTTTCAAAATCTTTCAAATTTCTCTATTGCAATGGTCCACACGATATTTTAGAGGTACGAACTTCAATATCTGACACCGCATTGCTTTAGATACTTCTCTATTGTAATGGTACACACGATATTTTAGAGGAACAGATTTCAATATCCGATACCGCATTGCTTTAGATATTTCTCTATTGCAATGGTTCCCACGATATTTTAGAGGTTGAGGATTTTACATCCGATTCCGCGTTGCTTTAGGAGCTCCTCCTATCACAATCCTTAAAATCAATAATTTAGAGATTGAGGATTTCATATATGATACTGCATTGCTTTAGGAGCTCCTATTGCAATCTTTCAAATCAAATCCTGACACGAATCTAAAATCTACACCTGAAACTCCACAATCTGAAATCCATCTTCTAATCCCCAGCGGATAT
>NW_018224680.1:646-980 GCF_001263595.1 Phalaenopsis equestris | reverse complement strand
ATCTAAACTAACAGCTCCTACTAATGTAAGAGAGGGTAGGAGTTTTCTTCGGCATGTTGGTTTTTACAAGTGTTTTATTAAAGATTTTTTAAAAATTAAAGATTTTTCAAAAATTACTAAACCTCTATGCCGGCACAAACCTCTATGCCAACTTTTAGAAAAGGACAAGAAATTTAAATTTATTGAAAGCTGTTTAAATTCCTTCGAGTTATTAAAGAATAAATTAATCACAACCCCTATTATAGTTTCACCTAACTGGAAGAAACCATTTGAACTGATGTGTGATGCTAGGTATGCTATTGGAGCTGTTCTTGGACAAAGGTATGAAAATATT
>NW_018224680.1:0-215 GCF_001263595.1 Phalaenopsis equestris | reverse complement strand
TGCAACAACAAAGGAAATTCATTCATGATGTGAAAGCATATTTTTGGGATGAGCCTTATTTATATAAACATTATAAGGATCTGATTATGAGGAGATGTGTATCTTTTGAAGAAACTGATCTAATCATTCAGAAATGTTATGATTCTTAATTTGGGGGAAATTTTGGGATTGATAAAACCTCTTATAAAATTTTACAAACTGGATTTTATTGGCCT
>NW_018224679.1:6767-8095 GCF_001263595.1 Phalaenopsis equestris | reverse complement strand
TTCCCTGTAGATTTTATAGTATTAGATATGGAGGAAGATAAAGAAATTCCTAATATTTTGGGAGACCATTTCTTGCAACAGGGGAGCTATGATAGATGTGCATAAAGGAGAATCAATAATGAGAGTTAATGATCAAAAAGTAACATTTAACATAGCGAAAGCTATGAAATATCCTGCAATAGAAAATTATAATGAATGTTTCAGGATGGAAGTAACTGATTATCTGTGTAATGAGTAGTTTAGGAATTAATTTGAAGACAAATTAAGCAAGGAGAATTTCTTAAGAATGAGGATGAAACAAAAGAAGAAGATTTGGATTATATTCAGAGCAAAATTGAAACTTTGGACTTGTTGGAAAACGATAATAAAAATCTTATTTCTTCACGTATTAAACCCGTTGAACTCAAACTAAAGTTATTACCTGCCCATTTAAAATATGTATTTTTAGGAGAGTCATCAACATTGCCTGTTATTGTATCTTCTGAGTTAACAGAAATTCAAGAACAAAAATTAATAGAGATGTTGAAGAGATATAAAAAAGCTTTTGGATGGACTTTAGCAAATATTAAAGGAATTAGTCCTTCAATTTGTATACACAGAATTCTATTAGATGAACAATACATACCAAAGCTGATCCTCAGAGAAGATTAAACCCAATAATGAATGAAGTTGTTAAAAAAGAAATTTTAAAATGCTAGATGCTGGAATTATGTATTCTATTACAAACAGTGCTTGGGTAAGTCCAATTAACTATGTTCCGGAGAAAGGAGGAGTGACTGTTGAAGAAAATGAGAAAAATGAATTAATCTCAATAAGAAAAGTTACTTGTTGGCAAATTTGTATTAAATATAGAAATTTAAACATGGCCACCAGAAAAAATCACTTTCCTTTACCCTTTCTAGACCAAATGTAGGATAGATAATAAAATCACTTTCCTTTACCCTTTCTAGACTAAATGTAGGATAGATAGCTGGAAATATATATTATTGCTTTTTAGATGGATATACCAATTTTCACCAAAATTCAATTGCTCTAGAGGATCAAGAGAAGACAACATTTATAAGATCATATAGAACATTTGCTTTGCTTAGAATGCCTGTTGGACTATGCAATGCACGTAGATCCTGCAAAAATTCAAGTTATTGAAAAATTACCACCACTGACTACGGTCAACGAAGTAAGAAGTTTTGTAGGACATTCTGGTTTTTACAGGTGCTACATAAAAAATTTTTCAAAAATAACTAAAACATTATGCCAAATTTTAGAAAAGATGCAAAATTTGATTTTAATGAAGAATGCATAAAATTTAATGAAGAATGCATAAAAGA
>NW_018224679.1:5699-6579 GCF_001263595.1 Phalaenopsis equestris | reverse complement strand
TACACTACTACTGAAAGAGAGTTATTAGCTATTATTTATGCCTTTGATAAATTTAGACCTTACTTAATTGGAACTAAATGTATAGTGCATATAAATCATTTTGCTATTAAAAATTAAATACTTGATGCAAAAGAAGGATGCTAAACCAAGATTAATTAGATGGATACTTTTATTGCAAGAGTTTGATTTTACAGTAGTTGACAAAAAGGGAAATGATAACCAAATAGCTGATCATTTGCTTAAACTAGAAAGAGAAATATTAACTAATTTTACAAATCAAATTTTAGAAAATTTCCCTGATGAACAATTATATAGTTTTGTTGAAATGGATGAACCGTGTTATACTTATATAGTAAATTATATTGTAAGTGATATTCCACCACCTGATATTAAAAATCTACAATTTAAAAAAATTAAACATGATTCAAAATTCTATTTTTAGGATGACTTGTATTTATATAAACAATCTAAATATTTAATTATTATAAGGTGTGTGTCTTATGAAGAAACTCAACAGATAATTGAAAGATGCAACGATTCTGAATTTAAAGGATATTTTGGAACAAATAGAACTGCATATAAGATTTTACAAGCTGGATTTTATTGGCCTACTCATTTTAGAGATGTTAATGTATACATTAAAAGATGCGATCGATGTCAAAGAGTAGGAAATATTTCTATAAAAAATGAAATGCCTTTAAATTACACATTATAAGTTGAAATTTTTGATATGTGGGGATTAGATTTTATGGGACAATTTATGCCTTCATTTGGAAACTTATATATATTACTTATGGTTGATTATATGTCCAAAAAAATTGAAGCTATTGTTGTACCTAGATGTGATGCTCGGAGTGTTTCAAAATTTTTTATTAAGAAT
>NW_018224679.1:4633-5683 GCF_001263595.1 Phalaenopsis equestris | reverse complement strand
GCCGAGAGTAAATATTACTGATGGAGGATCTTATTTTAGGAATAAGAGAATAGAAAAATTGATTAAGAAATATGATATTACGCATATATTCTCTATTTAAGAAATATGATATTATGCATATATTCTCTATTGTTTGTCATCCTCAGACTAACAGTCTAGCAGAGATATCAAATCGTGAAACTAAACAAATTTTAGAAAAAACTGTAAATCCCTATAAATTGGATTAGTCTGCTAGATTAGATACTGCATTATGGACATATAGAACTGCTTATAAGCCTCCTATAGGAATGTCCACATATAGACTTGTTTTTGGAAAAACATGCCACTTATCAGTCGAATTGGAACATAAACCATTTTGGGCTACTAATGAATTTAATTTTAATCTAAAAGATGTTGGGTGAGAAAAGAATATTGTAACTCAATGAAAAACTTGAGGAGATTAGAAATGAAGCATATGACAATGCAAAAATCTATAAGGCGAAAATGAAAATATGGCATTATTGGAAGATCATTAATAAAAAGTTTGAACCTGGACAAGAGGTTCTTTTATATAATACAAGATTGAGATTATTTCCAAGAAAACTGAAATCTAGTTGGTTCAAACCATTTAAAGTGATTAAAGTCTTTCATTATAAAACTATTGTTATTAAAGATCCTAACAGTAGAAAAATATTTAAAGTTTATGGGCATCGATTGAAATATTATTATGAAATACACATACCACAATTTAAAGAAGTTTTAATGCTAAGTCAACCCAATTAAATAGATTGTACGTCGGGCTGATGACGATAAACCAAGTGCTTCATGGGAGGCAGCCCATATATATATATATATATATTACTATTTTGTTTGATAAGTGTTTATATATTAGTAGATAATAATCCTACACAATTTTAAATATCATAAATTAAGACAACTGTTGGTATTAAAGGAAAATTTGGAATCGAATTGAACACAAGAAAACTGAAAAATGTGAAATTGGCCTCTAGCACCGACGGCGCTTGCAGATAGACCATAGCACCGATAGCGCCATCGGGAACGCCAACGACG
>NW_018224679.1:3564-4462 GCF_001263595.1 Phalaenopsis equestris | reverse complement strand
GTTTTCAATAGAAGAAAGTTTATCAGTTTTGACGCACAGAGATTATATGAAAAAATCATTACGAGGAAGAGATTGATCAAGAAGAGAGGCTTTGTAAATCATTGATTGATTAATCCAAGTTCTCCAATTGATAAGATCATTGTACAAAGACGATGGGATGTTTTGTGCTACACTACCGCTGTAGTTGTTGCAGCAGTAGTGAAGGATTCTATGCCAACTTACATGGAATTATCCAAGAAGTAGTCTACGTACGAGATAAGGCTGTACCATTTACTGCAGTGCGAATTAATGAGTTGTATATGATAGAAAATGTTCCAATCTGTCATTATACAAATTTTACCACAATGAGAAATTTGATGCAAGATGTCTATAATTTTTTGAAGGATTAAAGTGATATTTAAGAAATGTGAGATGAGGGATATGTTAGTTTCTTTGCCTCATCACTTAATCTAATATCGATGCAGTGACATTTCTTCATTTTTGCAAAATTACTCCATACTATGAAGATTAGTAGAGTCACCAAAGAAAGTGCTATTTTAAATTATTGCATTCAAATGGAAAACCCCATTGATGTAGGATCTATCATTTTCAAATCTGTTATGGGTGTTATTATGAATTGGCCAATTTATGGACTTGGACACCCTTCCACAATTTTCTTAATTTGCAGTCAATCTTAAGTTCCATATGAAAGTTGGGAAAAAATTTTATTAACTTGGGAGCCCATGATTCCAATTGATGATAATTATGTTGGGAATGGAAATGAAGCATTAGATACTATCTCAGATTATTCATCACGTGCTTCAACTCCATTGATGCCACCAACAGTTGGAAGTTCACTTGCTTTGGAAAAGAAATTGAAGAAAATTGAAAGAGAACTTCAGAGTATTACAAATGTAAT
>NW_018224679.1:786-1182 GCF_001263595.1 Phalaenopsis equestris | reverse complement strand
ATAATTTTTGGAGTTATATTTTGATTTTTGAAGATTATTTAAGTGTTAAATTTGATGATGATCTTTAAAAATCAATTAAAAATACCAAATGATCTTAAAATCATTTGAAATTTTTATGGTGAGTTCTCTGACTCATGAGCCATAGTGGAGAACAAACATTAAGTGATTTTGATCTCCATATACTCCAAATTAAATGTTTTAATTAAATTAAGGTTTGCTCAAAACAGTGATGTTTTGATTCTTAAAAATTATGAAATTATTTCCTAAGACTACTATGGCCATAGGGAACTTACATGAATTTTTGTAGAATTTTCTAAGCCACATACAATTTTCTATAATTATTTGAATAGAAAATTCATTAAAAATTAGAAAATTAAGATCTCTGTCTAGAGATCT
>NW_018224679.1:0-510 GCF_001263595.1 Phalaenopsis equestris | reverse complement strand
AAGTTTAGGGGCTATTTTCTGAATTTATTTAATACCCCTATTTATTTATTCAAACCACGGGCTGACTGGATCATCAGATCCGTCGAACAGCCATGCAACGCGCTTCTATTCGACGTCGCCTTCTGAGTCAGCTGCCACGCGGCCTGCCATATCATTTCAAAGGATTATCCGCCTTGATCTCCGCCAATCATTCAATACACGCGAGAATGCACGGCATTCGTTCATCGTCCCCGATGGCCTTAACCGAGAGTCGTCCAACTTAAAACCTTAATATCTCTCTCGTTTCTTAATGGATTTTGTTGATTTTTTTTAAAATTGTTCATCTTGAAGAGATGGAACACATCTATATGGTAAACATACTATGAAATCAAGCCATCATAAATGGAGAGCTCGCGAAGGCTCGGGAGAGTGAGTGAGGTTATACCTTTGCTCCGAGAGGTTTGACCTCAATCAGATATTCTTCACACCTTTGTTGGATCCCAAAAAGCTTAGGGATGAAGCCTCTGGCTC
>NW_018224678.1:0-375 GCF_001263595.1 Phalaenopsis equestris | reverse complement strand
TATTCTATTAATGGTTTGCGCCAATCTTTGTTGGTTCCTGTAACTACATTTATGGTTTCTTCTATTCCAAGTTTGTGTAGAGTTTCGAAGTCGCTTCGAGATAAGACTCGTCTTCCTTGCACCGTGACTTCGATGGAATCCTCTCGGGGACACGCCATTTCCTTAGCGAGTTTTGCTAAAGCGTCGGCATGAGCATTATCTCCCCGAGTAAACTGGTAGAAAGTCACCTCAGGAATCTGCTCCAGGAGCTTCATTGCGTACATATGGTATTCTGCTAATCTTGGTTTTAGAATTCTGCATTGTCCGACAACTTGCTGGATGCAAGTTGAGAGTCACCATGAATGGTAATGTTCGTTATATCCATTGAAATTGCCA
>NW_018224677.1:0-5493 GCF_001263595.1 Phalaenopsis equestris | reverse complement strand
ATACAATAAAACATAAATTTCATATATAAAAGGAAGCTCTTACAACAATAATAAACAAATAACACTTATCTGAAACTATTTCTCAAAGCAAATCCTTTGTAGCCTCTCTTAAGAAATGTAGGAAGAAGAAATCTCTCACTTCTTTCCCTCTCCAACCCTTCTTAGAGAGTAATTTACACTTAAAATCACCACAAAAATTCAAAACTTTTAAAAAAATAAATGATTGATGGCGCGGAATGATGTAAAGTGTCAAGGAGGAGTCGAAGAGATACAAAGGGGGGCCAAGAACAAGTTGAGGAGTGTGAAAAGAGTCTTTTCTTATCAATTTTGGCTCTAAATAGAGCCTAAGGTTGGTTCTCCAATAGGTGCATCCGAAAACTCTTTAAAAAGCGTCCAAATTTGTCAAATATTCTAAAATCTGGATCTGCACCGACACTGGTGTTGTCGATATCAGTGGTCATCTAATTTTATCCATACTCTCTGTCAAACAGCACCGTTAACGTTGAAATTTGTTTTGGTGTCAGGTCAACTTTTACAAAAGGCTTCCTTTTGACTCCAAATTCCTTTCCTTTTTCTTCTTTTAGCTCAAATTTCCCCAACTTATTGTACCTGCAACAAAAACATACAAATTTCTTCTATTAAAGTGCAATATCACAAAAAATGAGTATAAAATATGGGTCTAAAATGCATATATTTTTGGTGTATCAAGACGCAACTCCTCTAACTCTAGATATAGTCGGAACCCATACGGTACTTTACTGTTGTCCATTCTTATGAATGTCACAGACACTATCCGGTTTCGTACCCCTGTAATGAAGTGCTTAGCTGAGTCTGATCTAAATGGAGAACACTGCATGTTGGGGATTCTAAGAATGCTGCTCCTAAAAATGCTTGTCGGGAACCTCAACATTGGGCAACCCCTGTAAAGTTCATCTAGTACTGCTGGAAGTCTCTGCACGGCATGAAACTCGAACTTGTCCTCCGTAGTAGGCGGACTAGTAGAAGTCTCTCTCATGCAAGGATCATAAATTTTCCCCTCAGGAATCGGGGTGAAAGCATTTTTTGCCTCCGTCATGTGTGTCTTTTCCTCACATAGAAAAGCTTTGTGCTTGCGGCGATTAGGATTTCAGCACTGTGTTCTTCTTAGTGGTGCATCTAACACCCTTTCTTCATCAGCACCAATTAAATTCCCCGTTGATGTGGTTATCATGGATGTCAAACGACGAGTTCCTTCCATCAGTTTTTTTTGCACCATCACTTTCTTCCTCTTCGACAAAGAGTCTTCTTTAGTACCGATCCTTAGCAGTGATGGTAATCATTCTTTCTCTTGGTGACTAACTATGTCCATCAGGGACCCTCATAGTTTATGTTGACCTGATTGAAGTCTTAGTCAAAGTCTACGATGCCACCTT
The DNA here is from genome assembly GCF_001263595.1 of Phalaenopsis equestris. Classification (NCBI taxonomy): domain Eukaryota; kingdom Viridiplantae; phylum Streptophyta; class Magnoliopsida; order Asparagales; family Orchidaceae; genus Phalaenopsis; species Phalaenopsis equestris. The sequence continues at coordinate 4,081 of NW_018224677.1, read as the reverse complement.
GAGCTGCTCTTTCTTTGTTTAGTGTTAGATTCAAGCTGTCTTTAAAGGTGAAAATCAATTTTGTCCCGACGTTTTTCTGTAAAAGACAAAAAAATATCAGTGTGCTGAAATTCAACATGAACAACAACAAAAACGTAACATTCAATACACAAAAAGTTTAATTTGTACATGTGCAAAATTTGTTATTTAATTTATTTTAATTTAATGGAATTTCAAAATTAGAGACAAAAGGAGAAGATTAAAGTGAACAAATTCCAAAATACCACTTTATTGAGGTTAATTTTATTATAAATTTTTTGACCCTGTCATAGAAGCTTGGCCAAATAAATAACCCAAAAACTATCAAAATTTCTACAAGTTGGTTTCAAGCAACATCACATTGGATAATATGTCTCTAAGTAGCGGCCATTAACCGGCAGTAGGTCTTTCGTCTCGAAAATCCACTAGCTGGTAGGCTCCTCCTAAATAGACCTTCTCTATGATAAATTATCCCTCTAAATTTGGTTCAAATTTTCCACCTATCTTGTGGTGTGCAAGAATAGGTTTTTTGAGAAAGATAATGAGGTTACCAACTTTGAATGCCCTCGGGCGGAACAATTTGTCATGAGCCTGCACCATCCTTGCTTAATAGAGCTCCAAATGTTGTTGTGCTTGTAGTCGTTTTCCCTCGAGACTTTCTAATTCTTCGGTTCTAAGCTTTACACTTTATTTTGTTGTGATTTGATTGGCAATGACGACTCTGAGAGACGGTGTATGAACTTCTAACGGTAGTATGGTCTCAGACCTGTGCACAAGTGCGTAGGGTGTACATTGAGTGGTAGTTCTGAATGTTTTCCGGTAGGCCCAACATCTTAGTTTTAATTTTCATAAATTTACTTTTGAAAGTTTAACATTTTTATTGCATAACTGTTTTAGACATTTGAGTAAATTGAAGAACTTATCCTATAGTGCTAATGTGGTTGGAGGCAAAATAAACCAATCTTTGACGACTTTAACAAATTTTTCCCACTGAATCTGTAGAAGAGGTGTCAGTTGAAATTTCTCTCTATGTTGTGTCTGCCACCACCTTTCTGTTTCGCCTTCTAACAAGAAAGTAGCGAGTGTCACTTTCTGTTTTCCAGACAAATCATACCATCCAGAATTTTTCCAATCTTCAGGAGCCAATCTTCATCAACTATAGGGTCACTAGCATCATTGAAAGCAGGTCGCATAAAGGCTAAAATATCTTCAAGTGTCAATCAACTTTTGCCCCGATTTCAAATTTGGGCCCCATACTGGTGGAAGATCTTTAGATAGCAATCATTTTATAAACCACTTTATAAACCACTAGTGATATCAACTACAAAATATCCTGTAACTCTATTATTCTAGTGTCTGTATTTGTCTTGTTCTAATTTTCATTTCTGCCCAAAACAGTTTCAGTTCTAACTTTGTGCTCTGCATTTGGCCTACGAGACTGGCCTTCCATACTTCCCATTTCATATCTATACAAGTTTATTTGTATCGGCACAATTTATTATTCACATGTAATTTATCATATAAAAATTTTATCGTGCACACGTCACAACTTAATTCGTAAGGGATACCCACAATTGATTCATCAACATATAGCTCTGTATAAATTAATTCATATTTGATCTCATTCTTACATCTTCTAAATCCAACATGCTTTCATCATTCTTTTCATTCAATAATCATACTCTGATATCATTTTCTGTCACACCCCAACTAGCCCCCTTTTTTTAGAAGTCGGTTCGAGTGCGATAGAGGTTGGCAATTTGCTCAGGCCAACTATAACTAGCACTCGTCCTGATTTTTATAATCAAAACTCAATGAGTGATGAATTAGTCTAATTGGATCGCCGCAACATACGTGATACATTGCATGTCAAAGTTCAATCATATTTACGAAAGCATGGAAATCATAACATCAAAACATAGATATATGGAGCTGTTAAATTCAGTTAATAAATACATACCCAAAAAGACTGTACAGCCTCCCAAGTATGAAACAAAAAGATGTTCAGGTCATCTGGCTACTCTCCCAAGTGCTCTTTGCCCCTAATTGAAAGGCAACAATGTAGATGAGCAAAACTTGCTTTGTAAAATAATCAGTGCTAAAAAAAGATTTTAAACATGAAAAAAAAATAACATGCATATAGGTCTGATTATTTATGAAGATATGCAAATATATCAAAATTAGTTACAGCATGTATAAATTTATCTTCTGAGGCAAACACTGAAACTTTCTACATCTAATCCTGATATGATAAAGATTTTAAAACAAACAGTAAAAATTTATGAAGATATGCAAATATATTTGTACTTCATAAAGCTACTTGAAGGTCATATCAAAGGGAGTTTTTCATATCTATGGCACCTGAGATGGGGGTTCATTACTTACACTTCTTCTACAAATATCGCGAATATTGATTCATATTAGTTCTATGTTTTTTTAGTTAAGTTTACTTATGAGGTTTTGAATTTGTAGAATAATTATTTTTATGTTAATATTTTGGCAAAACACGTTATTTTGATGTTTATATTTTATTATTTTCTAGTATAACGAATACTTTTTTTATTAGCATTTGTTATGTGTCATCCTATTTGATACAATAAAAACTTATTCTACTTGTGTTGTTTTGTGTTTTGATGCAGTTATTTGTGATAGAGTGTGCTCTGTTGTTAGTACTTCTCATATATTATGATGTGATGTGCTGGTGATATATTGCATTGTAATGTTGGTACTTGTGTTGTTATAATCTCAGATGATAATTTGTGTTGCGATATTGTGATGTTTATACTTGTGATATCATGTGATGCGGTAGCGTGCCTAGTTTTTTACAGCAATGAATCCTACTGATAGAGAGCATAGAGAGTGCTACCAAAAAAAAGTATTACAGCGGCAATTCGTGTGCTAACTGAATACTGCGATTAAAATTTTTGTGAATCTCTCTTTGTTTTAGGCAATTCTGCTTGAATTTTTCTTTCTTTTGTTATCATCTCTCAAACTACGGATTTTTAAATCAAGAGCTTTTTTGACCTATTTGAAGTTTCATTTGTCATTTAGGAAACTCTTACCTTTCATATCCTTCAGCAACGAAAATGCTCTTATCTTAATTTTTTTATTATTGTCATAATGATTATTTATGTTAAACTTCTCATATATGTTATCTTCTATATCTGCATAAGCTTTAATACTTATATATTGAAGCATACAGCCCAAAATACTCTTTTTAGGGGCATCAAAGAGAGCAAAATGAGCAACAAAAGAAAACCAAGATATGTAAATTCATAAGAATTATATGATGTGTATGGAAATGCCCCTTATTTTTATAAATGGACATTTTTGTTTGTCTCAGCTAAATACTTTGAAACTTTTGATTAAATGATTGTTTTCTTTTTATGCTATTTTAAACTTTCATTTTTTCCACCAATAACCTCAAGATGGTTATATAGTGTACCTATTGAGATTTTCAGCATAATTTGGTTTCAATCTTCTACAAGCTTGCCTTTCAACTTCTTCATACATATATGTATGTTTGACTTATATTTTCAAGAGAAATTTACACACGTGCCAAACAATTATTATGAATTACATATCGGACACCTAAAGTTTGATAAACATCTTGTCTTGATGTTAGGTGTTAGGAATTTTAATATTAAAGTTTGGGTATATTAATATAAAAAAATTGTGGTAAGCATGTAAAAGCTCAAAACTGTTAATGCAATAACAACTGCTTACTGAAAAGTAAGCTAATCGTTGTCGGTCGTCAACATGGAAAAAGTATTTAATTTAATATATATATATATAATTTTGAAAAGTAATATTTTAAAATTTGTAAGTATGAGACCTAACTGATCTCAAACATGCAATAGTTTAAATAAACAAGCACAAAACTTTACAAGCCATGCATCTATCCAAGGGAATGGAGATGTTACTCAATAATGAGGTGTTGACCTCATTTTTGGTTGAGGTTTAGTTTTTCCTCTTTAGTAGCCTAAGGTCTGGCTATAGGACTTTCATGTTGACTATTCCTAGAAAATTATAAAAGGAACCCTTACCATTAGAAATTTTACCC
>NW_018224676.1:5571-5879 GCF_001263595.1 Phalaenopsis equestris | reverse complement strand
CTAAGAGAAGAGGCCAGCCATCCATGAAACTTTACAACCCATCGTCGTCGCCGCTGTCGACAACCTTTATTTAATTTTATTTGATTTTGATTGTTAGTTTGTATTGTGAGAGAAGGAAGATAATTCAAAGGAAATTCAAGATATTTGGTGGAGATAATTTGAGGTAAGTGTTTATCTTTGTGTCTACACTTGGTTTTAATTTAGATTTCTTGTTTGTATGCTTGATTTCTACTTTTAAACTCATGTGTGGTTGTGTTTTATCCATGAATTCTGAGTAGTTTTCTTTATCATTTTCCTTAAAATGATAA
>NW_018224676.1:0-5481 GCF_001263595.1 Phalaenopsis equestris | reverse complement strand
TTGTGAGAACATGTAAGATCCAAGATGGTATTATCTCAATCAACAAATGGTTGGTATCACATATTGATTTCATGAATGAGAATGTAGTTCAATGGGTTGAGTGAAAATAAATAAGAAAATATATTTTAAAGGGTGTAGAATTAGTGAACTTTAGAGTGACAGGCTAAAGCACCAAATTTGATTTATAGTTTTAGGTTTTAATACGAGATGTTAGCTCCCAGGTGGAGGGAGAATAGAAAACTCTACTGTGAGAGCTAGTATCTTCCCTACCTAGCCGGTCTTCAAGACTATTCAAACTATAGATTAACCAATTTTCTTTATAGCATCTCTAGTAATGATAAATAATATTATTGCTCCTATTTGACACAACACATTTAGCATACTTCCACAACAGAATTTCTTTGTTTATCATTGATTCATGATAGGGAAAAATATATTCTATTAATACTCCCTTCATCTTGCAAGTATTTTAGTTAAGTTAATTAATTGTTTACTTTATTTTCAATTATAAAAAATTACAAAAAGAATTGAACTTTCATTCCTATTTTAGTATCTTAAGTTTAAGTAATGATATATTGCTAAGTAAAATTTTGTTATCTAAAATTAGTCCTCCCTATGAGATTGATATTCAGACAGAAAGTTCTATATTACTTGATAACGATACGTATACTTGCGTAGTATCTCATTTTAAAATATTATAACTGCATTCTTAATTGCTTCATAGTGAAAGATTTATCTAGCTTTTTCTTTGGATCAAGTTTTTGGCTTTGTTGCACGTTAAGAATAACTATTAAGAAATATAATCATATAATCACATACATCACATTTTACATCTATATATATAAAAAATCGGGATCAAGTTTTTGGTATCGTTGTTGGGGAGGAGGAGAAATATAATAGTTATTTGAAAAAATATTTTCAAAAGAAGTTTTTAGAAAGCAAAATTTTTACAAAGTCTTATTTAAACTTTAAGATTTATTTTTGAAATATTGCAGTGTTGTTTTTATATAAAGTTATTGTTTTTGTGTTTTTATTTTTTGCTTTATTTTATTTTATGTGTTTTATAGCAATGTATGCATAGTCAGGTTTCGCAGAACTTGTGTCTTACAATTCTGAATTTTAAATAACTATTATAAAAATAAAAAAATTAAAAATTACTGAAAAATTTCAAGAAATGCCAAATCAAAATAATCAAAATGTTGAAGAGTTTAGACCTTTAAGAGATTATGCAAACCCTATGGTGGATGAACTTTATTGTAATATTCAAAAACCCATTGTAGTGACTAATTCATTTGAGCTTAAACCTCTTATTATCCAAATGGTATCAAATAATCAGTTTGGGGGAGCACCATCTGAAGTTCTAAATTCACATCTTGCCAATTTTCTAGAATTATGTGCTACATTTAAATATGATGGTGTATCAGATGATGTTATAAGACTTAGATTATTTCCTTTCTCACTGAGGGGTAAAGCTAATATATTGTTACATTTGTTATCACCTAGAACTATCATAACTTGGAGTGATTTAGCGCAAAAATTCCTTGCTAAATATTTTCCACCATAAAAAACTACAAAACTTAGAAATGATATTACATCTTTTTGTCAGTTTGAAGGGGAATCTATTTATGAAGCATGGGAATGATTTAAAGAACTCTTAAGAAAGTGTCCACACCATGCTATACTAGATTGGTTAATAATTCAAACTTTTTATAATGGATTATCTGGATCTCTTAGAACTATTATCGATGCCGCTGTTGGTGGTTCATTGATGTCAAAATCATTTAATGGTGCTTATGCTTTAACTGAAAAAATGGCTACAAATAATTTTCAATGGCCTTCTGAAAGGGCAAATATTAATAAAGTAGCCAACATTCATGAAACTGAGGCTTTCGCTATGTTAGCAAATCAAGTTGCTGCAATTTCAAGAAAGTTAGACCAATTTGGAATAAATTTTCTCAACCAATTCTTATGATTGAAGAGAATTCATTAGGTCAAATTATAGATTCTGAAGCATCATTAGAAACTTTGAATGCCATAAACAATAAGCAGAATAACACATATTAAAATTATTATAACCCAGGTTGGAAGAACCATCCTAACTTTAACTAGAACAACGCTTTTGGAATAATACTATGGGTGGTAATAATCAGTAATGGGGGAACAATCAAGTAAACCCATTGAGAAACTGGAACAACCAAGGAAATAGTAATTATATACATATTTATCCTCCAGGTTTTAACAGTAATCCACAATTTAAGAAGAAGAAGTTATTTATAAAAGAAGTGGTGTTACAAATGGGAAATCATTTACAAAGTCAATGAGCTATAATTAGAAATATTGAGAATTAATTCAGACAAATAACAAATTCATTAAGTAATAGATTCCAAGAAACATTTCCTAGTTATAGAAAAATAAATCTGAAAGAACAGAATAAGGAGAAAGTAAAAGCCGCTGAACTTAGAAGTGGAAGAGAATTGGAAGGTAGAGTTCAAAAAGAGACTAAAGTAGAGAGAGAAAGGATTGAAGAACCAAAAGTGGATGCTCTGAAAGGTTTAGAGAGACTTATTTCTCCACTTAAAGTTGATTTAGAAAAAACCACCACCTCCCCCCCCCCCTCCATTTCCTCAGAGGCTTCGACAACAATGGTTGGATAAGGAATTTTCAAAATTTCTGGAAATTTGTAAGAGGCTTACAATTAATATTCTATTTGCTGAAGCTCTAGAACAAATGCCAAGTTATATGAAGTTTATGAAGGATATTATTAACGGGAAAAGGAAGTTTGAAGATAATGAGACCCATTAAACATATTTGATAGAGTACAAATCTCTCTATTAGCTAAGATTAATTAGATTTATACTCTTAATTAATCACAACCCAGTTCTATAAGATTTTACAAAACAACCCGTGACTACTAACAAAAATTTTTCAGTAAAATTATGTCGAATTCTTCTTTATCTAGGTAGATTAGTGTCCATGACAAGCCGTGATGCCAAAATTATGAGATCTTGGTTGAGTTCTTCATCATTCTCCCACTATTTGGTTTAAGCTCTTGATAATAAATTTCATAATCTAAAACACAAGTCTTGTGCTATTATATGATAATTTTGAACACTCAATGCGTAATGACTTGTCTTGATTGAAGAAAGAGAAGTTAACTAGATCTTAAGGCATCACAAAATGAGTGCGAAGTATCATACCTAAGATTTTAAGTCAATACAAAAATGAATGTGAAATCTATGGTTAATATCTTATATTTAATGTAATCCGTCTTCAAAAAATTTTATTTGGAACCCAACAAAAATAATCTCTCGTCAAGAGAGGCTGATTCATGAAATTTTGGAGCCCGTGCTCATTGCAATCTCATAATGTGGTAGCTAGGAGTGCTGTTTGTTTTAAATTACATTTAATATTTCTAAATCATTGAAATAGCCTGCAAAATGTAAAGATGATGAATGCTATAGAATAATGCTATAGAATGATAGAATGGATGTTATAAGATATTTAAGTAAATGTCATTTCAAAACAACTTATGAAGAGAAATCAGAGATGAAAGAGTTAGAACACAAGCAAGAAGAGGAATTGGATCTATACGACACAGGAAGAGTAATGGTAGACGTACAGAAAAGGGAATTAACTATGCACATCAATGATTAAACTGTTACTTTTAACATTTCAACATCAATGAAATATCCTGCAAAAGATAAAGATGACGAATGCTATATAATGGATGTTATAATATATCTAAGTGAGTCATTTCAAAACTAATTATGAAGAAAAATTTGAAGTAAGAGATTTACAATTAATTATGCACGTCAACGATCAAAAAATTACATTTAATATTTCTAAATCATTGAAATAGCCTGCAAAATGTAAAGATGATGAATGCTATAGAATGGATGTTATAAGATATTTAAGTAAATGTCATTTCAAAACAACTTATGAAGAGAAATCAGTGATGAAAAAGTTAGAACACAAGCAAGAAGAGGAATTGGATATATATGATGATTTATATAAGGAAGATTCAAACTATGTTCGAGAAAGTTTTGAAGTTTTGGACACAACAGAAAAATATACATCTTTTTGTCGATCGATGGAAAAACCTTTTAAGCTTGAGTTGAAGTTACTTCCTGAACATTAGAAGTATACCTTTTTAGGTGATTCTTCTAGATTAACTATTATAATTTCCTCAAAATTAACTGCAGAAGAAGAAGAGAGTTTAATGAGAACTTTAAAGAGTTATAAAAAAGCCTTTGGATGGACAATTGCTGATATAAAAGGAATCAATCCTTCAATTTGTATGCATAGAATTCATATTGAAGAGAACTGCAAACCTAGGGCTGATACTCAAAGGAGATTGAATCGTATTATGAAAGAAGTTGTTAAGAAAAAAATCTTAAAGTGCTAAGATTCCAGAATTATCTACCCTATTTCAGATAGTGCATGGGTTATTCCAAATCACTGCGTTCCTAAGAAAGGAGGAGTAGCTGTAACTGTGAATGAACATAATGAATAAATACCTGCTAGACAAGTTACAGGGTGGCGAATAGACATTGATTATAGAAAATTAAATATTGTCACTAGGAAAGATCATTTTCCATTACCCTTTCTAGATCAAATGTTGGATAGACTAGCTGAGCATAAATACTTATATTTTCCGGATGGATATACTATTTATCATCAAATACAAATAGTTCCTGAGGATCAAGAGAAAATAGATTTTACTAGTCCTTATGGTACATTTACTTTTAAAAGAATGGCCTTTGGTTTATGTAATGCACCTGCTACATTTCAAACATGCATGATGAGTATTTTTTGTGATTTAACTAAAAAAGGGATTCTGCCAATACGTGCGGTGCGCTTGCCCGACACACTACACCTATTGGGGGTCCATTTTTTGACCTCATTTTTGGTTGAGGTCTATTTTTTTCTCTTTAGTAGCCTAGGGTCTAGCCATAGAAGTTTCCTGTTGACTACTCCTAGAGAACTAGAAAAGGAACCCTCACTATTAGAAACTCTAAACTCTTCTTTACTGAACTTGAAGTTCCACATATTGGTACTAACCTCTAGCACTTAGTAGGCGGGGCCAATATGGGGGAGCTTAAGCTGAGTCCCCATAGGACTACTTGGCCTTAGAGTTGACCCTAGGTGTTGGATTGCTGGATTGGAGCTAGTTCACACACTTTCACCCCACTCACAACCCTAAAATCAAACTTGTTGACTTTGATCCCTTGATCTTTTAGGAGATTCATGTATATGGTCCTCTATACCCACTAGCTCTAGGCTAGGGTTTGGCTAAGTCCAGTACATAGAGGACCCAAATGGGGTTCCATTGGTCCATAACTCGTATAGGGTGGTTGGCACCACAATTTCATCAAAATATCCAACTTGCCTTTTACCCCCCAAATCTACCCAAATTACCTAAACACTCTCAAACCCCAAATTTGAACAAAATTCTCAATTTCACCCAAACTACCCAAATTT
>NW_018224675.1:17821-31441 GCF_001263595.1 Phalaenopsis equestris | reverse complement strand
AGACTCACCACACTAAACAATAGAACACTCAAGTATCCTCAATTATACTCTATCCCTCTCTAACTACATCTTTTTCTGAGTAATTTTTAGTCTAAATAAAGCATAATATCGGTTCTCTAAGAGGTGCCTCCAATAAATCTTCAAAAAACATTCAAATTCTTCGAATCTTCTAGAATTTTGCTCAGCACCAACCTTGACGTCGTCGACGCCCACGGTGGCGCCATCAGAGCCCACGATGGTGTCATTGGCGCCCATGTCCCGAATTTAAATCTGTACTCTCTGTTAAATGGCACCGTCGGTGCTCAGTTTGGTACTGTCGGGGCCCTTACTGTTCCGGACTCCTGTTTCATGCCAACGTCGTAGGCTTCCTTGCTGGCATCGTCAACGCTGAGTTTTTCCTTCAAAACACCATTTTGACTCCTAATTCCATCCTTTTTTGCTCCCTTTTTGCTTCAAGTCCTAAAAATCATCAACCTGCAAAAAAATGTAAGAAAATATCTTCCTTTAAAGAGAAAAATCACCAAAAATGAGTATAAAATATTTTTTAAAAAATGCATATATTTTTGGTGCATCCCCACTCATTTTCTAAAACCTCAGTAGCACATTGTAAAGTCGCATTAAAAGCAGCATTTGGGAAGAATGGTTGAGTGACTTTGACATGAGACTGATTTTGAATATCAATTGTCATTGCTATTTGAAATAGCGTGCATCTGATTTTCCAAATGAATAATCATTTCAGAAGTGGAATTTAACTGAGTAGGTTGGGGGTTTGTAATCAGAATAGGAACATCAAGAGAATCGTTAGAGGGCAATTCTCCCTAGGAGAAGAGTTTTTAGGCAAAACATCTTGAAGATGCATGAGAGGATTTGGATCATTATGAGGCTCAACATCAACATTATGAACATTTACATTTGGGGGTGTAACTTGCTGAGTGGTAATAACATGATTGTCATTAAAAGGAACCTATTGCTCTGTTGGTTGATGATGCACATTTCTTTTGAGATAGTGATTTAATTTAAAACATAAAGATGAGTGATGACCAAAAATGGAACAATGAGTGCAATATGGTGAGTGAAGTTTAATTTCCACTTGCTGCCAATAGCCACAATGTTGTGAGCCAATCCAGATTTCAATGCAAACGGGTTGAGTAATGTCACTTTCAACATGGACACGGGCTTCCAAAGGTTGTCTGAGAGCAAAGGTAGTTGTATCCATTTTTATAGGTTTACCATAAGTGTCAGCCAAAGAAAAAAGAATTTTTTGATTGAGGAGATGTAATTTGAGGCCAAGAAATCGAATCCATACGGATATCACTGGTAGTTCAGATTTAGGGTCAAAATCAACTGAACATTTTAGGAATTTCATACCCTTATCTTTAATTCGCAAAAACCTTTTCAAAAAAGGCCTAATATAATCCTCATTGTTAGCAAGTTGGATTAAAATGTGTCTCCCATCCAATATCCCAACTTTCCAACAACCTATAAGTTTTAACCATTCAAATTCCCTGCGAATGAAATCCACCTTAGGATGGCCATAAATAATTTTCTCAATGAGTGCTAATCGATAAGAGGAGGCCAAAACTAAAGTTTCAACATCAAAGATAAACATGGAAAGCTTCCCATTTTTCTTTCCTAAACTCTTAATAAAGGAATAATCTCCCCCTAAATTTAAAGAATCTTGAAATCCCTGTGGAAAATGACCCCCAGCAAGATTGTTGGAGGGACCGCCCCTCCCATCCAAGACTGCATCCACAAAGCTTTTACGAGAGGCCATACCAAAAACTAAAAGAAGCATAAACAAAAAGGAAAATAAGAAAGATCTCCACAGAAGAGACGCGAAGGAACAAAAATTATGGTGCGCAATTGCTAGAGGAAACCCTAAAGATGGAAGCCGTCATTATATATATTTATATATATATATATTACTAAACAATGCTTTATTTGTCCTCAATAAAGTTTAATTAAAAAATTATTTTAACATAACCGGTGATATGTGGTGTTATCTATAGAGAACTATATTTTTAATTCTATGATTATTATAATAAACTTAAGTAAAACTTTTTATTGATTAAGAGTAGTGCTAAAGTTAAAGATATTTGGTATAAAAGTATAAGAATATATATTTAATATTCAAAGTTGGAAAAATTGTATTTTTGAAACACTAAGGATCTTAGATTTACACTTTAAAAAGAATTGGAGACAATGAAAAATCATTTTTATACCAATAAACATTATCAAGTAAGAAAATATGTGAAGTTTTTATCTTTAAGAAGAGGATAGTAATGTTTAAAATCATTAAAAGCAATCGAGATATAGGGTCTGTTTGGGGCAGCTGCAGCTTATCCTGGTAAGCTGCTTATTTTGATAATCTGGTTATATGCAGCTGATCCAGATAAGTTATTTGTCTCTTTGGTTTGTGCATTTAGAGAAAACCTTATTCTAAAAAAATGACCAATCTACTCCTATTTTGGATAAGCTGCATTTGTTTTGTTTGTGCGTTTTGAAATTGCTTATTTGCATATTTTCTTTGTTAAATGAAAAATCTGTGACGCAGTGGTTGTACTTTTATCAACAAAATAACAATGTATACGTGTTAGATATTTTTGAACTCCTTAACCCTATTCAGATTCATTTGACAGATCCTTCAAAACTCTCCCACCCCAACCTTCAACATTTCTACAGACAAACAACCCAAAGAAAAGTGAACTCCCCAGAATTTACAGATCGAAGATCCAACAACTAAAAGACAAATTTATAACCAAAACCACATTAATGCTCTCATAAAGATCGTATAATCCCACCCAGAAGGTACTAATGGAGAATGTTAAGAAAAAATAAAAGTAAGATGGCGAAATCAATCAACCAAAACTTAAACCAAAACTAATCGCCTCGATTTGCTTCGGAAATGAACACTGATTTCTCTAGAAGCCTGAGTGATGGAAAAGGCTTAGCAATCGAAGGCTCGAAAGTCCCAAAGAAGCTATATAAAGAGTGAGAATTAAGTTGAGATAAGAACATTAAGATCACAAGAATAAGTACGATTAACATGAAAATTGAGGTAACAATAAATAAGCAATACAATTGCAAAAATAAGCTCCAAAAATTCAGGGAAAAAATCTAATTATTCATTAGAGATGACAATGAAGCATCCACACTTAACAAAAATTATCTTTTGAGGAGCAAGGTCATAAACTTTTAGGAAAAAGTGCCTGAAAACTTTGCTTGGATCTGCATAAAAACCTTTGAACTTAGCAAAAAAAAAAAGAAAAAAAACAAAAATTTGGTGAATTAGCAAACATACTTTCTAATCAAAGGTGATAATTTTAACTCATCAATCAGTAAACATAACTCAGAGAATAAAAAAGCATCTTCACCCTATCATCATACTCTTATCTCCCACCTTGTTAATCACCGTAACATTGCCACCCTTCCCTGCTATTATGACAAAGCTCGTCATCACCAAGAACATCCCATGCTCCACAACACCCACAGTCTTCAAAATTACATCACTAATCTCTTCCAAATCACCACTAATCCCATTCTCAAAGAACAGATCAATAACATAATTCAATTTATCAATCATAGAAGGAGTCAATTCAACTCCCAAAGTGGTCCTCAACCTCAAATCGAACCCCAGGATTCCATCAAATAGTCGTCGAAGCTTCCCCATTGTGAACTTCCAGTAGAAAGGGATGATCTCGGCAGGCACAGCCAAACTGCTGCCGCCAAGTAAAGTTCACCATCCTCAACTTGTCGACGATGACGGCGAACCTCTTACTAGCCCCATTAGTCATCTTCTCCCAAAGTGGAGATGAATCGCGAGGGTAATATCGCGATTGGGAGAAAAAAAAGCAGGACACGGGGTAGTATCCACGCTTGACGTCTAATATATTGTAAAAACTCCTTTTTCTGAAACTCATTCAAAATGCTCAAAACGAACACCTTCACGGTGTTTTGAAAACGCAGAAGCGGTAAATAAGCCACCCCAAACACACCGATAGTAATCCTCACATAAGAAAGAAAAGAAAAGAAAGGATTAAAATGATTTTGAATGAATAAAAATAAAATCAAAGAAAAAGAGAACTTAAAAGAAAATATTTAAGGAGAAGCTTGATGAGATGCCTGATTAAAAGTTGGCTTAACTTTCAATATCTTAAGGCAAATAAACTTATTTACATTACTAAGCTTATTCTCAGTTCTAAATTTATTAGCCAAATCTTTACTAATAGAGTTCTCATATAATTCTATCTTTTAGTTTTTTCTAATTTTCTTAAGTCTGACAAATTACAATTGTTTTTTAAATGAGCAGGAAAATAGAATTCCTGACTTAAGTACTAGATACTCTTATACCCTAGTTTTATCCTGCGTTATTAAAAACTTTTCTAAAGTTTCACCATCACATTCATGGTGCAAAAGTATAGTAATCTTTTATGAAACCATCTACCATAAGTTAAAGCATTTAGTTTACAATATAATGAGTTGCTTATGACAAGAAACGCTTAAGTTTGGGGGAACTGACACGCCTTAAAATGTGTTATTTTTATAAATACATTTTACGATCATTTGTAAGGATATGGCGCCTTAATGAATGGTATTTTGTGTGTTTTCTATTTCAGGCACAAGAGATGGATTTTAAGAGAAGAAATTAAAAAAAATAGAGCAAAAAGGTGTCAAATAGAGCAAAGAAGCAAAAGCTGACTTGTCGCTTAGGCGCGAGCTAGTTAAAAGATGGTTCTAGAAGGTTGTCGCCTAGGCGCCACGGTTGGACGCTTAGGCGCCAAAACTGATGTTAATTTCTGTGCAATGAATTTGGAAAAATTTTGAAGAGGTGCTTGAGGTCACTCTAGATGATTTTAAGAGCTTTGTTTAAATGAAGCATTGACTGGTCGAAATAGGGCTAGAAGAAGAGAGGAGTAGTAGGTGTGGGTGTGTGTGTGTGGCGTGAGTGTGTATAGAGTGTGTTGGTTAGAGTCTTTCTAGTATGTATTTTGGTGTGTCTATTGATGTAAGAAGTCTTCAAATGAACTTTAAGGGAATTTATTTAGGAGAAGTTTCAGATAAGTACTTTGTATTTTTGTTTGAGTTTTGTTTTATTGTGTAAAATTAGATTTTAATATAAATCATATTTTTTTGTGTCATCCATATGAGGATTGAGTAGTTTCCTTTCTATTTATCCTTACAATTAAAAATAATTATTTATAGGATTAAAATTGGTTAAGATTTCTCTTATTCTATACTTGAGATGATTCATTACTTCGTACTTAATTTACATCTTCAATTTAGTGAATGTTAAAATCTGTTGTGAATCCATAATGACCCAGGAGGGCTATGTGTTCCTCAAGTAGTAAAAATCACAATTATCTAGTGGGTAAGAAGGTAGCCCATTGGTTAGTGTAAATAGATAGAGAGATAAGTTTTGATGGGCATAAATTGGTGATTCTCAGGCTAGAACCTTAATAAAGTTGATATAGAGTTTAGAGCTTAAGGTCAGGTTATTCCATAATAATGGTCATAGTGGGTAATGTAGAGGTGACAGGCTAGAGCCTACTCGGCATAATCAAGGATTTAGGAACTTAATTATAGGTTAGCTGATGTTCTCTATGCACTCAACAGAAAGTGAGGAATAAGATTGCTCTTATTTGGCATGAAACTATATTTAAACCTTTAGACATTTGATTTCTACACTGATTATGATCTCGTTATGAGGGGAAAGAACTTTCTAAATAATTTAAAGTTTTTGACATAAAATTAGTTTAGAAATACTACATGTATTAAGCTATAAAATAGAATTATAAGGAATTTAGTTACTTATTTTTACACATAAACTTGCTACCATATTTCCTAGATAATTTTCTGGAGTTAAAGTAAAGCTTTTTTAAGTTCATAAAAAGAGCTTCACCTTCCCTGTGGGATCAAAATTGGCGTTTTAAAAGAAAATCCTATGTTAATTGAAACCATATGTATACTTGCGTAGTATCCTTATTGTGTAAACAATTAATCAAATTCTAAATTCTATAAAGTATCCACTGTTCACACTAGCTGCTAAAACAAATTGGGTCCTAAATTACTACGTAATTGCATATTCATTCATAGAAATTTTCATAGAAAATAATTTAGGAAAATTTTCTTCCTACCTATGTTTGTGCATTAAATGTTTTAAACTATTATACAAAAATCTAAGTTTGGAGAAGAGAGAAAAACTTTTTAAAAAATTAAGCCTCATTTGCCCTCAATAAACTACATTTTAAAATTATTTTAAAATAACCTACGACATGTGGTATTATCTTTAGAAAACTATATTTTTGATTCTATGAATGTTATAGTAGACTTAAGTTAAAAATTTTTATGATAAAGGGTAGTTTTAGAGTTAAGATATTTAATATAAAAGAATAGGGATATGTTTTTATTATTTATAGTAGGAAAAATTGTATTTTTGAAATACTACAAATCTTAGATTTACACTTTAAAAAGAATTTAGACTCTATGAAAAATCATTTTTATTCAAATACACATTATTAAGTAATGAAATGCGAAAAATTTTTAACTTTAGGAGAAGGATAATGAAGTTTAAAATCATTAAAGGTTATCTAAATATAGAAATCCTGCCATGAAAAAAAAGGGGAAGAAAAGAAAAAAAAAGAGAAAAGTGAAAAGTAAAAGATGTGAGAAGCTTGGGTAGATGCCTAACTAAAAACTTGCTTCACTTGAATCATCTTAAAGGAAGAAACTTAATTACAATTTTGAGCCTATTGTCAATTCTAAATGTTTTAGTCAAATCTTAATAATAGTGTTCTCATATATTTCTATCTTTTAATCCTTCTAGGATTTCTAAGTCTAAAAAAATTTTATTATTTTTGAAATAAATGTAAAATCAGAATTTCTAACTTAATTACAAGATATTCTTATACCCTTTTTCTACCCCGAGTTATTGAAAGTTTTTCTAAGGTTACACTATCACATTTATTGGACATAACTACAGGAATCTTTAAAGAAACCCACGATCATAAATTAAATTATTTCTTTTATAAAATAGGAGAGTTACTTAAGGATAAGTAACAGTGAAGTTAGGGGGAATGGACATGCCTAAAAATGTGCTAATTTTTTATATACATTTTATTCTAATTTTTATTATAATTGCAATTTAAATGAAAGTGATTTGTAAGTTTTTGATTTCAAGTACAAGTGATAGATTTTTGGAGAAAGAGAAGCAAAAATGGAGCAAAATGGGGTCAAATAGAGCAAGGAAAAAGTGAACAGGCGCCTAGGCACCAGACCCTATGCGTGGAAATAGAGAGCCTGACGCCATGGCTCCAAGATCTGGCGCTTAAGTTCCAGGATATTATTTCAAGCTTCTAGAAGGTTCAAGCCTTGGCACCACAGTCAAACACCAAGGCGCCAGAAATAATTTTTTTTTGTAAATTCAATCTATTTGGACTATATTTGAAGGGGGCATCTATGGTGACCCTTAGGGATTTCGAAGGTTATAAGAAAAAGAGTCTCTTGGTGCCTAAGAAAATAAAAAGAAGAAAGGGAGAGAGAAAAGGGTAAAGGGGTTAATATTTCCAACACATTAGAATGCAGTAGAGGAAGAAATGTGAGAGGTTTCTTTCGTTTTCTGCATTTTTGAAAGATAAGTGTTTTGTATGATTGTTTGAGTTTTGTTACTTTTTGTTGTGTAAACCATCTTATATATATATATATATATCATGTTATTTTGTACCCATGAAATAGGAGTAGTTTTCTTAATCGTATGCCTTGTGATGAGAAATAATCATGTGTAGGATTAGACTTTTTAGTATTTCTTTTATTTCATAATTGTGATGATTTCTTGCTAAGCACATAATTTACTTATTCAATCTAGCCAATTGATAAGTTCAAACATTTTGTGAATCATAATGACCTGGGAGAGCTATGAATTCCTCAACTAGTAAGAATTACATTGCACTATTGGATGAAGAAAATGTAGTCCATAGGACAGTGCAAATAAATAGGAAGATAAGTTTTGATGGGTATAAATTGGTGATTTTAGGGTGATAGGCTAGAATCATAGCCAATTTAATGTAGTGTTTAGAACCTAAAGCTTGGTTAGCCAAATTGATAGCTTACGTAGATATTTTAGAGTGAGAGGCTAGAATCTACTGAGCATAACCAAGGATTTAGGAACTTAACTCTAGGTTAGCCAATATTCCTTATGCACAAGGAAGAGGATAAAAATACTTATGCTTCTATTTTCTACAAAACTACATTTAAATTTATAAAAAATTGATTCCTACATTAATTATAATCTCATTGCAAAGAGAAAGATTTTTTCATACTGTTTGAACCTTTCTACTTAAAGCTTGGTTAGAAAAAATTGGCATTTTCTTTGAGTTTAGAAATAAATTTTTTAGTTATTAGTTATTTCTTTTAACACATACAATTTCAACCTTAGTTCCTAGATAATTTACCTTCGGTTTAAGTAGAGATTTACTAAGTTGATAAAAAAAGTTTTTCATTCCCGGTGGGATCGATACTTGGGGATTAAAAGAAATTCATATATTATTTAAAATGATACATGAACTTGCGTAGTATCCCTAGTATGTAAAATAAAATTGTGGAGAAAAATGAGATTTATTTGTTGAATAGCACTCAGTCAAGAATTAAGATTACAAGCACAAATGGTCAGTCAAGTTTTTAGTACCACTAACTTAGATTGAAATTAAACTAATCACACACCAAGCATGCACAAATTGTGTTGGGATCAACCACATACACACCTTCTTGGGTTTTGCAACTCCTGTGGTTTGGAAGATTTCTATTAAGTCTTGATGTCTTAAACTCCCCTCCTTTGTGGGCTTTCTTCTATAAAATTCTCAAGATGGCTAACTTGGTAAAAGATCAATTAAATCATTTGTTTGTTCATTCAATTAAGCTAACCAGAGCTTATCAAAGAATATGTTATTATGCTGAGAATTCTCAAACTCAGACATCAGTGGAGCTTTTTTACTTATCTAAAGAAATATTTAAGTCTTCCGAAACTAAAAGAAAAGACTCACCAAATACAGTAACACTCAAGAAAAGTGCAGAAGGATTCGATACTAAAAACTGGTTAGCACTCCTGAAGAAAAGCTTAAGATAAGTAGTGCAATTGAAAGTAGTAACCTAAAACTCTTCTGATTGTTGAGCGTCAAAATTTCTCTCAATAAAATCTTTGTTGTGATTTAGAGAACTATCAAAAGACATTGAGATGGATAGTTAAAACCATGTCTTTTTACGCTTTACTTGTCAACCCTTCGTATGGCCCTTCCTTTGAAAGAAATGCCTGTCTTCTCTTGGGCTCTTCACTCACTATAGTTCTGTTTTGGGTCCGACTCCCCTTCATTCAAAAGAATGGCTCACCAACTTGTGGGCTCTTCACCCAGTACTGTTATTCTTTACACTTTTACCTTCTGGGTCCCTTTGGAAGAATAATTAGCCATCCTGTGGGCTCTTGACACACTACTATTACGTTTTACGCATGACGGTCCTTCTTTTAAAGGAATGACTTGCCATCTCGTGGCCTCTTCACCCACTACCGTTACACTTTATGCATCAGCCCTTTTTATCTGGCGGGCCTTCATTTGAAAGAAAGACTTGCCTTATTTTGGGCTCTTCACCCACTACCACCACGCTTCATGCATCGACCCTTGGGTCTTCATGAGTTTTCTATCATAAGGCGCCTTACATTTTGTGTGGGATCTTCACCCACTATATTTATGCATTATTTATCGGCCCTTCGGGTCCGACAGTCCTTCCTATGGAAAAAAGGCATGCCTTCGCATGGACTCTTTACCCACTGCCATCACACTTTATGTGTCGACTCTGTGGGTCTGATAGCCCTTCTTTCGGAAGAAAGGCTTGCCTTTTCGTAAGCTCTTCACCCACTATCGTTATGCTTTATGTGTCAACCCTTGGGGTTTGACAACTTTTCCTTCACAAGCTTCATCTACTAAGTTCTAGAGGTTAGAACCAATAAATGTAACTTCAAGATGAATAAAGAAAAATTTTAGAATATCTAATGGTGATGTTTGTTTTACTGGTCTTCTAGGAATAGTCAACAGGAAAGTCCTTTGGCTAGATTCTAGGCTTCTAAGGAAGAGACTAGACGTCAACCAAAAGTGAGGTCAACAACAATGCAGCGTACATCCTTATATGGTGTTCAAGATCAACTGAGTTGATCAACATACTGAAGAGGTATCTACAGGTTTGGCTGCATGGATGGTACAACCTTGGGGTGCTTTTCATAAGTCACAGCTGAGCAGACCCCGCTGTCGGGTTCCCCAAGATTGAGCAAAGTAGTCACAATCTGATCGGGCATTGAGGATCTCGATTAGGCATGGATCAGCTATGTGAGCGAGCGCTTTGACATATATGACATGCCTACTGGAAGAGCTATAATTACTCAAATTAGGTTGACTGAGTGGTCCAACTAGCATGGAATATCCTAGCCAGGAGTCTGTTAAGTGAGACTCTCACTGAGGATTCTTTAAAATCGACAGAATACATCCAGTCAGAAGGGCACCACAAAGTAATAGGACCCATTAATTGAATGAAAATAATAGCTCATATAATAATTTCTTATGCTAGCTTTCGCAAAGCATCCCTCACCAAGGATTCCTCAAGGGATAATAGAGTAGCTCTTATATGAGGAAGACCAAAATTGTCCAACCCGTAGAAGGAGCTTTAGTTAAAGAACCTAAAAAGGTGACCCGACTTGTTTTTTTCTTTAATGTGGGTATGAAGGCACTCTGCCTAGGCATGGATCAACTAGGTAAGTTGAGTGTTGTAGCCGATACAACATGCCTTCTCAAGATGTGGCAATAATGATTGCTCACACTATGGCGATCTATAAATTAGGGTTAGAGCATGACAATGGACTACCCACAATAATGTCTAGCCTTTAAGCTAAACTTTATCCATAAAAGGATCTTATCTACATTAGTTCAAAGCGAGTAGGACAAAAATTTATTCCACATTCATAAGGATGAACAAGATGTGTATATAAACCATACTTATGGCGAGTGAGAGTAGTAGTCTTCTGACCCTGCATAGAGCAGATCAACAGAAGATAGGGTAAGAGAAAGGTGAGGCTTCTCTTATATAGATTGATGGTTGCACTAGGTATAAGTCGCTCGTAAGACTTTCACTTTACCCGAAATGCAAGACAAAAATCAAATTTAGAGAAATACAAGGCTTCTCCTACATGAAACTATTGTAAACTATGAGTGATCATTTGACAGGCGCAAGTTGATCACCATAAGCAGTTCACTTAAAGAAGAGACAACTGAAACACACATTCGTTATTGCTCCAAAAATTGGATTACAAAGTCCATTTACTTTGAAAAGAAATTTTCTTCATAAAATACAATTAGCACATAAAAAAGATTTAAGCAAATCATCTCTTCAAGTATCGCTCTTTGATAGGGGGCATTAAATAAGATCTATTTACATCAACCAACAATGAAGGGTAGCTCAAATTTTAAATGAAGGGCTCATGGATCTTGGGGGTCAACGTACGAAGTGTAGAAGAGATTAGTGAACCCCATGCAAAAGGTGACTCAAAGCTTGAGGAAGGATTGTCGGACCTGAGGGTCAACACATGAATTGTAAAAGCATGTAAATAAAGGATATCTCACAAAGAGGGATAGCCTTTCTTCTGACAGAGGGGTCGTCGGACTCAAAGGGTCGACTCGTAAATCATAATGATAGTGGGTTAAGCACCCACGAGATGGGTAGCCATTATTTCAAAAGACGTGTCATCGGATCTGGATTTTGACACGTAAAGCGTAATGATAGTGGGTGAAGAGCTCATGAGATGGAAAGCCATTCTTCAGAAGGAAGGGCCGTCGGACCCCTAGGGTAAGGGTCATCCTAAAAAATTTTTTTGCATAATGTATGAACTTTTTAATTTGATGGTTATCTAATCCATAAGGTAAAATGTTATTAACTAAGTAGTTAACTATATCAACATACCACAAAAATTTTAATTCATTAGTTACATATAGTTCTTCATTAGGAATGTTTTCATTAATTTTGTCTTTAAAGTTAACCTAAGTTTCATGTTCAAGCCTTGACAAATGATCAACTATCTGATTATCATTACCCTTCCCATCCACAACTTGAAAATCAAATTCTTTCATCAGAAGGACCCATCAAAGTAACCGTGGTTTTGTTTCCTTCTTCATCATTAAATTTTTTATAGTAGATTGATCAGTAAGGTCAAAATTTATCAAAAGCATATAGTAATAACACAATTCCTCCTGCAACCATATTTAGTAATAACTTGATTTTTTTTTTGGATCTACTTTAATGCCTTTCTCTGAAATCTAATGTCCTAACACAATTCCTCCCGCAACCATAAATTTACATTTTTCCTAATAAAGAATATGGTTTTTTCTTCACAGTGTTTAAGAGGTTCAAAAAATTTAGAAATCATCCATAGAAACTTCATTTTCTTTCTCAATTAAATCACACAAAATTGACATCATACATCTTTAAAATGTTACAGGTGTATTACATAATCCAAATGACATCCTCCTAAAAGCAAAAGTTCCATATGGACTAGTAAATGTTGTCTTCTTTTGAGCCTCAAGAGCTATGGGTATTTGGTGGTATCCAGAATATCCACCCAACAAGAATAAATGGCAGTGCCCTACAAGTTTATCCAACATTTGGTCTAGAAAAGGTAAAAGAAATTGATCTTTCCTAGTGGTGATGCTCAATTTTCTATATTCAATACAAAATTGTCATTTAGTGACTTTTCTTGTTTGAATTAATTCATTCTTTTCATTTACAATTAATGTTACTCCCCCGTTCTTAGGAACACAATGAATAAGACTAACCCATGAACTGTCTGAAATAGGACAGATAAATCCATCATCTAACCACTTTAAAATCTCTTTCTTAACAGCTTCTTTCATTATAGGATTCAATCTCCTTTGAGGATATGATTATCTTCCATTAATATTATGTGCATACAGATTGAAGGGCTAATTTTTTTAATATTAGCTAATGTCCATCCAAAGGCATTCCTATGATTTTTCAATGTCTCGTTTATCTTGGTCTGCAGTCAAATCTGAGGATATAATAACTGATAATGCAGATGAGTTCCCTAAAAATGCATACTTTAAATGAGTAGGGAGAACTTTTATCTCAGGTTCAAGGGTTTCTTAATAGAAGGAATCAGAGGCTTACTATTTTTAGTAGTATATAAAATTTCATAGTTTTCTTGAACACAATTTGAATTCTCAGTTTTTATATTATTTGATTTATCTTCAAAATAACTGTTGATTTCACTTCGAGTTCTTTTTGATCTGATACGACTTATCTTTTTAGATCTGATATGAGTTTACATCTGTCGGCACTATTTTTGGTGTGGGGTTTGCCCGTAAGAAGCTGTTGGTCATCGGAATTGAAATCCCGTTGCCTGCTTCGGAAGGACATTTAAAAAATTTAATTTTGAAAAAGATGAAGTCAAACTGACCCCATAATTTTCATAGTTTAGATGAAAGAGCGTTTTACCTCAAATCCTGTATCTATCCCGAAGGATGATCACAAGAATTGAGGGTGAGACTCGATCAAATAAACTAGAGAAAGTTATGA
>NW_018224675.1:17407-17751 GCF_001263595.1 Phalaenopsis equestris | reverse complement strand
TTGGACTAAGAAGTATGAAAGGGGATTGGTTCAAATTTGGAACATTTTATTTTGGAGTCCAAAGGAGGAAACACTAGAGGATGCCACAGATCCGAAGAATAACTTTGGTGACTTCCTAAGCTATCCTATTATTTGGCTTCAATTTTATGAAAAATCATTTAGATGTTTTTTTCTGCAATTTTATTAGGATTTACATTTGTGTGAAACAATTAGCACAAATAACCTTGAAGATGTGAGGATTTAAGTCATAACAAACGAGTACCTCGTAGTCCTAAGACGAGTTAGGGCTTAGATTGTACAACAAGATTGTACAAATGCCTAAAAGATGTGTTTGAGGATTTATG
>NW_018224675.1:11546-12219 GCF_001263595.1 Phalaenopsis equestris | reverse complement strand
GCTTAGCTGGCCAATTGAGAGCTTAGCCCCACTGCTTAGGTGTCAAGAAGAGGAGCTCTCAGCTCAATTTAGGCTGAGGTGGCCTCTTGGCATGAGTTTGGGTTTTAACCATGTGGGGGCTCATGATTTTGGGCTTTAGCTTGGGTTAAGGTGTCTAAACAAGGCTTGGACCATGGTTAAAGCTTATGATGATCAGTAAAAATGGCACCATATGGTATGGACATGTGGTATGGCAAGTACATTGATTTAACCTCTTTAGTATCTCTTTAAAAGTTTTCTCTCAAAAAATTACCCATGGGATAAATATCAAGGTTAACCATCAGTTGATGGCTGGCTTTAAACCCAACCCTAGAGTCTAAGGTGAGTCATGGTAAGGCTCATTTGACCATACCAAGCTCAATTGGTTTGGATTTGGTCATAAGTCCAAGAGGGTGCATATGGCCAAACCTTGTGTTTGGGCTAAGTTGAACATGTTAATTGGCAAAATTAACCATGGAATTTGGTGTAGGAGACCATAAGGAACAACTTTCATGAAGTGTGAAAGTCATTTTGAGGTCAATTGGTTAATCAATTTGCTGGATTTTTGACTTTTGACCCATTTTAAGCATGTTGGGCTAAATTTGGGTCAAACTTGGGCTAGCCATGGGCTAAGCTCAAATTGATTGTTGTGGTT
>NW_018224675.1:5699-10751 GCF_001263595.1 Phalaenopsis equestris | reverse complement strand
CCATGGATCAATGAAATCCCCATTTTGGGCTCTCATGTATTGATCTTAATTAGTGTATTGTGAAGATATAGTAAGGGTATAATGTACCTTAGCTTCAAATCAACACCCAGGTCAATCCTAAGGCCAAGTAACCCTATAAGAACTCTTCTTGAGCTCCCCCATAATGATCTTACCTTCTAAATATTAGAGGTTAGGACCAATATGTGGAATCTCAAGTTGAGCAAAGAGAAGAATTTTGAATTTCTAATGGTGAGGATACCTTTTCTAGTTTTCTAAGACTAGTCAATAGGAAAGTCCTATGGCTAGACCTAGGCTACCAATGAAGTTTCTAGACCTCAACCAAAAGTGAGGTCAACAACATCCTTCTTGGTAATGCTTAGCAATCATATAATAAATAATGTCTATTCTGTTACATTTAATATCTTTTCCTTTATCAAAAAAATTTATTAATATAAGCACATTAAATGTAACTTTCTGGTCATTAACTCTCATGGTTAATTCTCCTTTCCGCACATCTATTATTGTACATCTAGTAACAAGGAAAGGTTTTCCCAAAATGAGCTTCTTTCATATCTAACATAATAAAATCAACAAGAAAGATGAATTTATCCACTTTAACCAACACATCTTCTTTAACGAACTTAGGCTAAGTAAATAAATCGATGAACTAAATGTAGGGTTACAGTAGTGGGAGATATCTCTCCTAAATCTAACCTTCTAAATATGAACAATGACATAGGATTAATGCTTGTTCCTAGATCACAAAATGATTTTTAATAAAATATTTCTTCAATTGACCAAGGTATGGGGAAACTAACAGAATCTTTAAGTTTTGGTGGAAGCCTCTTTTGAATTATTGCACTGCAATTTTCCCTAAGTGCAACTGCCTCATAATCATCAAACTTCCTTTTTTATTGAAAACTTCTTTCAAAAATTTGGCATAACTTGAAATCTGCTCCAAAGCTTCTTTAAAAGGAATATTACTTGTGAGCTTCTTAAATATCTCAAAAAATCTTGAAATGTTTTTGTCCAACTTTTTGTTGCCTATGTTTTTGAGGAAAATGAGGTGGTGGTCTTTCTAAATTAGTCTTAGTTGGAGAGACAGACAATTTTACTTCTTTAGGAAAAGGTTCTTTAGTCTTTTTAATTTTGAAATTTTTTCTGTCAACTTAAATCCCTTTTTGAACTGCAACATTTAATTCCTTTCCACTCCTTAGTTGGACAACTTTAACTTGTTATTGTTCTTTATTTTTAACTTTAGGATTGATCTCAATATTAGTAGGAAGTTTTCTCTGAGGCCTATTGCTAATTGTGTTAGCAATTTGTCTCAGTTGATTATCAATGTTTCTAATAATAATACTTTCTTTGTAATTGATTACACATTTGGAACACCATTTCTTCTATAGATAACTTTTTCTCCTTAACTTGTTGGTTATAGCTAAATCTCGGAGGATAAGTATGTCTATAATTAGAGTTACCTTGGTTGTTCCAGTTTCCCAATGGGTTTATTTGACTGTTCCACCATTGTTGACTTCCACCACTATAGTTGTTGTTCCAGTTAAAATTAGGATGGTTTTTCCAACCTAGGCTACAATATTTAGAATATAGGTTATTGTGTCAATTTTTAGCATTTATAGTTTCTAATGAAGTTTGAGGATCAATCATTTGTCCTAATGAATTTTCTTCAATCACATGGGGTGTTTGAGAAAAATTCATTCCAATTTGGTCTTTTTTTTAGGTAATGCAACAACTTGAGATGCAACCATTGAAATAACATTATTATCATTAATAATGGCTATTTTTTTTTGGATTTACCATAGGCATCTCTTCAAATTAATGATTAACATATCTGGTAGAGCAAGATGTGGACACTTTTTAAGGAGTTCCTTAAATCATTCTCAAGGTTCATATATTGACTCTCTTTCATACTGAGTAAAAGAAGTAATATCATTTCTAAGCGAAGCAGTTTTTGAAGGAAGAAAGTACTTAGCAAAAATTTTTGGTGCTAAATGCCCCAAAATTCTAATAGATCTAGGTGCTAATGAATTTAACCACATCTTAGCTTTACCCCTTGAGGAAAAAGTAAAAATTTTAAGTATGAAAACAACGTTGATATGCCATCATATTTAAATGCAGCACACAATTCTAAAAAACTTGCTAAATGTAAATTTGGATTCTCAGATGTTGTCCCCTAAACTGATTGATTTGTACCATTTGTATAACTGCATGTTTAAGTTTAAATGAGTTAGCCACTACAACAGGGGTTTGAATACTTAAATGAATTTAATCTGTTGCAAGGTTTGCATAATCCCTTAAAGGTCTTTGTAAATTATGATGTTTTTTTTTTCAATCTTTAGAATCTCAATGTTATTTTGTGATATGTTTGCCATTGCTGAAGATGTGGCACTCAAATCTTGGTGGAGTGCCATGATCATAGTGTGCAACAGCTTGGACCTTCTCAACAATTTACAGATCACCATACCCCCTGGGTGAGTTCTCCATTGAAGCTCCAATAATTGACCACATGGGACAAACATTGACAAATGAATTGTACATTCAAAAAGCTAAGAAGAAGAATAAACAAATGCTTGAACTCAGGACTTTATTAAATGACAATTTGATCATTTTGGGCAGCAAGCCACATAACACTATGGCAATGGACTCCCTCCTTAGAACCATAGGGTAGGAAGAGAGGAAAACCTACCCATCATGATTAACCCCCACTTTTTTAATCTGTGTGTTTTACCTTGTCTTGTTGACTTGTCGCCCTCCCTTTATATCACACTCAAGTTCTCTAATTGCTCAGTGGTAGTGTTATCCATCGTTTTACTGACAGTTTTATTCTCGGCTTTACTCTCAAGGCGTTCTTTATCGTATCTGTCGTGGTTTTTTTGGTTTATTCTACGTTTTGGTGTTATCGGTGGTTGTACTCCGTCTTGTTGAACGGGATTACCGATGGCTTTATTTTGGGCTCTACAATTGATATTTTGGAGTTACCGATGGTTTTATTCCCGAATTTACTCTCTAGGTTTCATTGTATTTTGGCGTTCTGAGGGTGTTATTCGTAGTCGACATCTCGTGTTATCGGCTTACTGTTTGGTGTTATCCCGTTATGCGGGGTAATTCTTGGCATTATAATTGGTTGTATCCCATGTTTGAGCGGTGTTATTCCTGTTGTCATAACACGACACATTTTTGGTGTTACGGTGGTGTTACTCCATGGTTATTTAACCAGCTTAGTGTTTCTGTGCGTTCCTGTGGTCCTTTGTGTTATTCCTCGGTGATTTCTCCACTCCACGCACAAAGCCATCTCCCCATATCACCTCTGATTACTACATTTTGGAATGCTTTTTTTGTTATTATTTAGGAGTATACTTGTACATTTTTGTTACCTTTTTTGGTGTAATGTATATCTTATGCGTGGGTCCCTTCCGCCCACTCACTAAAAACATTGTGTCTTCCTTTATTAAGTCTGACAGCATCATTCGACACTCCATTATATTGAAATGTAGCACACAATTCTAAAAAACTAGCAAGATGTAAATTTGGATCTTTATTTTGTGTACCTCCAAATTGATTTTTTGTACCTTTTGGATAATAACAGGTTTAAGCTCAAATGAATTAGCAACTACAGCAGGGTTTTGTATGCTCAAATGAATTTCATCTGCTGTAGGATTAGCATAATCCCTTAAAGGTCTCTCATGATGTTCATTTTCATTTCCAGCATTACTTGAGTTGCAAGCCATTTTGCTAGAATGATTTTTCTCTTTTTGTTGTTTTCAAATTTTTCTTACACTTCTTTCTAATTCAAAATCGTAAGGTACTAGGTTTTCAGATCTTATACTACACATAAAAAAATAAAAAAAATTAATTAAAAATAAGCAATACACTTAACAAAGAAAATGTTCAAACTAAACTAAAAACACTTTTTTTTAAGTAAGGAGCCAAGCTCCAATTCATTAAAATTAATGTAAACTAGTTACAAAGAGAAAAGAAAGAGGGCCTATAAAAGGAGGCAACCTCTCAAAACAACAAAAAAAGGGAGCTATCTGATATAAGGAAGAGGCAGCAAATCAGTGGATAAAAGGAAATCCAATGGGGGAGGGATCCTTCTACTCACCACAGATTCTTCAGTATAGAGACCTCCTCTAGCTAGCCAATTGGAGGGTCTCTTTCCTTCTCTGTGGATATGGGAGAACTTTATAGGGTAGTTCGTCAGCAATTGACGAATCCGAGAAATCCAACTGATTAGGTTCCACGAAGTGTCATAGGAGCCCTTGATAATGTTAATAAGCATCAAAGTGTCAGATTCAACCCATAGCTAGTTGAAGTGGCAAGATCTGGCTATGTTGAGGGCCCAAAAAATAGCTTGACATTCAGATTCAAAGGGATCCAAAGCTTTAACAAGAGATTGAAAAAAGAAGATGCACCTCCCCTCATGATTCCTAAAGACACAACCAATACCAGTGGACTGAGAATTATAGCTACCATCAGTGTTAATTTTTGTCCATCCATAATTTGGAAGACACCAGCAGATTTTCAAAACTTTGGTAATGGAAGTATTAAAAGATGGGCTCAGCTCCAACACAGCTTCAAAATTTGTAAATTTAATCAGTTTTTGTATAAAGGCAATACATTTTAGACCCCCCTTCATTGGCTCTAAAGGAGAAGATTCATACTTCAAATAATTCATACTTAAAAGGGTTGCTAGCCATCCAAACAAACCAAGCCACAATGTTGGGAATGCCCTGAAGATTGATTCCCCTCCAATTTGACCAGCAATTATAGAATTCCTCCCATGTTAGATTCATTGTTGGGACATTCAGCTTTCCATTCACAATAAACCAAACTTCCTGTACCCAGGGGCAGGCAAAAAATAGGTGGGCATTTTTTTCCTCATTGGTAAGGCAGAAAATGCATCTAGAGGGTCCTCTTAGACCCTTCAATTTCAATATATCATCAGTGGGAATCAATTTTAAGAAGAGTCTCCATATAAAAAATGACATGGAGGGAGTGAGAAATTTATTCCAAATTGTTTGACCCCAATCCACC
>NW_018224675.1:0-5346 GCF_001263595.1 Phalaenopsis equestris | reverse complement strand
TTAGGAATTCAGCCCAAAGTGAGGACTGAGATCTGAATTTGATCTAGAGTTTGCAAAGATTAGTATGCATAATTTAGGGGAAGGACTTGAAGCCTAACCCACCTTCCATAAAAGGTTTACACACCATAGCCCATTTAGTCCAGTGTTTTCGCTTCCTTTGACCAGCCCATAGAAATCTATTGAAAATCCCTTCTAATAATATTTGAGTAGACTTTTTCTAGATATTCATTTGCAGAAGATAGGATGGAAAAGCAGATAAAACAATTTTTCGAAGTGTTATCCTCCCCTCATTGGATAAAAAGGAATTCTCCCATGCATGAAGTTTTCTTTGAATCTTTTCTAAAATGTGATCAAACTGAGAGTTTTTTGTTCTTCCTTCGATAAGAATTACCCCTAGATATTTCACAGGAAGATGGCTATTGGTAAAGCCCGTGAAATTAAAAACCCAGGTCTTTAACTCACTTTTGCATTGTTTGCTGAAGATAGAGATGCACTTCTGCTTATTTAACTTCATACCAGAGACATCTTGAAAAATCTCTAAGCTTTACATGAATAATCTAACAACAAATTTGGAAGCTTTTGAAAAAATAATGATGTCATCAGCAAAAGCCAAATGATTGATTAAGGTGGAAGATCTATGACTATAAAGGGAGTGGGGCTTCTTGGTTGCCAACTCATTCAATATTCTAGATAAGTAGTCAAAAACCAAAATAAAAATGGTAGGGGAAAGGAAGTCACCTTGTTTGATACCTCTAGTTGCACTGCAAAAACCCATGGGAAGTTCCATTGATGAAGATAGAATGGAAATTATTAGTCAACCATCTGTTGATTAGAGAAATAAAGGAAGGGGAGAAACCTCTGACAATGAGAACTTGTTCAATAAAATTCCAACTGATTGTGCCATATGCCTTTTTGATATCCAGTTTGAGAATTAAGTTACCTCTTTTAGTGATTCTGTCCAAATCCAATACCAACTCTTGAGCCAAGAGCACATTATCAACAATACTTCTATCCTTGATGAAGGCCGACTGATTCCTGCAGATAAGCTGATTTAAATGAGGTTATAATCTATGGATAAGGACTTTGCTTATTATCTTAGATATAAAAGAAGTGAAGCTAATGGGTCTAAAATTTTCCCATTTGTGAGGAGTTTTGTCCTTGGGAACCAAAGTAATAGTAGATGAGGAGAACTATTTGGGGAGATCAGCCCCCCAGAAAAAGCTTTGGACTGTAGCAATGACCTCACCCTTCACAATCAGCCAGGCCTTTTTATAAAAATCTGTTGTGAACCCATCAGGTCCAGCTGCTTTTGTGCTGTCATTAGAGTTTAGAGCTTCCCATATTTCATTTTCATTAGGAATATCAATGAGAGATAGGCTTTTGGTGAACTCCCTTTCCTTATCAAACTGGGTATATTTAATGGTAGGTTGAGAGGTAGGAGTTTGTTTGAACATATTTTGAAAATATTAAACAGCATTATCAGTTATGCCATCAACAATAGTAATCCAGTGACCCTCCTGAGAATGAATTTTATGAATTGTATTACATTTCCTCCTATAGTTGATGCAAGCATGATAATATTTAGAATTTCTATCCCCCTCACAAAACTTCATTCTGTTGACCTTCTGAGCATAGAATGCCTCTTGAATGTTGATTGCATCCAACAGATGTTCATTGGCAGGCTGAAGATCCATTTCAGGCCCAATGCCAGAGGACATGAGATGTTCTAAATGTAATACCTTCTGTTTAGCCTCAAGGACTTTATTATCTATGTTCCCAACCACCTCCCAATTCCAATTAGAAAGATGTTTGCTGATTTTTTTATGTAAAAGCCAAAGTTTTATACCAGGGATGTGATGATGAACATCAAGCCATAGAGACTTGATTAAGAAAGTCCCTATGCATGGACCACATATTGAGATATTTGAACTTGGCTTTACTTTTAGAAGTGTTGGAAGATATCTGAATAAGTAAGGGTCTATGATCATACCAACTCATAGCCAAGTGTTTGACAGAAGTATGCAAGAAATCTCT
Source organism: Phalaenopsis equestris (assembly GCF_001263595.1). Lineage (NCBI taxonomy): Eukaryota > Viridiplantae > Streptophyta > Magnoliopsida > Asparagales > Orchidaceae > Phalaenopsis > Phalaenopsis equestris. The sequence goes on along the minus strand of NW_018224675.1, from coordinate 3,312 downwards.
AAACCAAAAATCATTCACCAAAACTTTATCCAGCCTCTCCCAAATCTTCTCCAAGTAAATTTAGGGCCTGTAAACCCCAGATAAAAAAGGCCAGCGGACTGAATGTTGTCATTGAATGTGTTCATTAGATTAATATCAGGAGACCTCCCACCCTTCTTCTCACTAGTTGAAGAGAGGCAGTTGAAGTCACCCCCAACAACCCCGAAATCCCTTATAGAATAGTAGAAATCTTGTAACTATTGTCAAAGTTCTTGTCTAGCAATGGATGTACAGCGAACATAAATGAAGGTAGCAAAACCATTATAGTAATTTAAGTTAATCTTCAAGTGGATAAATTGATCTCCCTCTTTAAGGACAGTGCATTGAATTTCCTGGCTGCAAAAGAGCCATATTTTACTGTTACTGTTGACAATAAGTTGAAATCCAAGGAACTTCCTCACAATTCTGTTGACACGTTTAGTAATCATAGGTTCAAGTATAGCAATGATCCAGGGTTTATACATCCTAGTAAGAGCCAAAATTTGATTAAGGGATTTAGGATGTGCTAATCCCCTAACATTCCAATAGATTAGATTCATTAACCTATAGAGGTGGATTTTCCTCTTCTCCTAGTTCTAACAGTACTAGAAGAGAGGGGAGGGGCTTCCTCCAAAGAAGAAGAAGAATGGAGTAGGTTCTTTAGTTCTAAAGGCATTTTCTTCTTTTTGTTTTCTGGATTTGCCAACCTTCTTCTAGATTTTTAGCTAATTGCAAAAGCAAAGGGTCTTCCTCTGGCATCTCAGTAGTTGTTTCCCCTTGATCAGCAGGGAGTGTTGGAAGTGCAGTACATTTGATCTGTTCAACTTAAGTAGATTCTGGTATGAGGTGAAGTAGCTCAGTCAAGGGTTTTAGAACATTTCGGAGAGAGTTTTCTGGTTCAATAGCCTCTTTTTTCATATCTTGAGATAATTCAGCCAACTCTAGTAAAGTGCCTTCCTGAGTCCTTGTCTCTGGAAATTCCGAATCTTGGGCAGCAATTCCAGCAAAAGCTGGCAACTCAATACCATGTGGCTCTAAATCCTTTGAATTAGTTATAGGAAGCTTCCTTTTGAGGTTGGAATGAAGTCTAAAGAACTTCTCATCAATATGGACAAACATTTTGCAGTGATAGCAATAATAAGGTCATTGTTCAGCTATAATTTTTTGCCAATATCCACTATGCTCAGTGCCTAACCAAATTTCCTCCACAGTTGGTAAAGTGATATTTCTTTCAACCAGAATTCTAGCTACTGAGGGTATGGACAAGTTGAAGGTGGAGGCATCCAACTTCAAAGGTCTTCCCAAAGCTTTGCCAATGTTGAAGAAAATTTTATGGTTGAAAAAGTTGTGATTGAAAAAGTGTAGTTTAAGTCCAGGTAGCTTAAACCAAATGGGGACAATAGGAAGTTCTTAACTGGGGTCAAAAAAATCTTCTTTAGTAGCCTAGGTCTAGCCATAGGACTTTCCTATTGACTAGTCTTAGAAAACTAGAAAAAGGTATCCTCACCATTAGAAACTCAAAACTCTTCTCTTTACTCAACTTGAAGTTCCTCATATTGGTCTTAACCTCTAGTACTTAGTAGGTAAGATCATTATGAGGGAACTAAAGGAGAGTTCCTATAGGACTACTTGGCCTTAGGATTGACCCTAGGTGTTGGTTTAGAGTTATGGTATGCCATACCCCGCAATACCCTGGCTAAGATCAATACGTGAGAGCCCAAAATGGGGATTTCATTCATCCATAGTTCACTTAGAATGGATATTTATCCAATTCTACTTGAAATGCCCAATTTAATCTTTTGCCCCTAGGCACCTCCAAATTACATAACTGCCCTTACGACCCAAATTTGGCCAAAATCCTTGGAACCCAAATTTGGCCAAAATTCCCAAATTTTGCCAAAATACCCAAAACTGATAAAAAATCATTCCAAACAATTTGAATACATCCAAATTTGCCAAAACTGACAAAAATGGCCAAATTACCAAAATGCCCCTCCATGGCCCAAAAATCCAAAAATTCCAAAAATTTCCACAAAATCTCAATAAATCCAAAATATTCTAAATTTCATTTTGTCCAACTACACCATGGTCCAATTTGGTCAATTTGACAATCTTTAACCAAAATCCCCAAATTGCCCCTCTTTAACCCAAAATTCCCCAAATCCATACCAAATGTCTATCAATTTGATCTTAATTGACCCCAATTCCCATCATAAATTCAAATTCACTTTTGATATGACCAAAGTAAACCAAATCCAGGCTCAATTGGTGTATGATTTGAGCCCAATTTTGATTTGGGTCAAAACCCCAATTTTGACCATGAGACATAATCTCACTCAATTGAACCCATAGCCTAGCTAATTGGTCTCAATTAATATTGAAAACTCCTTAAAACATTCTTACACATCAAAATAAATCATCAGTTGCCCTTGATGAAGCCTCAAATCCAATTGATTTTGGCCTAAATCCAAAATTCCCAAAATTAGCCCCAATATTGGCTAACACACCAAAACTCAACAATTGAATGCCTTAAGCCTCAAATTGGCATCCAATTTTTGTTGAAAATTTCTTATAAGGTCATTTGTGACCAAACACAATAATCAATTTGAGCTTAGTCCAAAGCTAGCTTAAGTTTTACCCAAATTAGATCCATATGCCTAAATTGGGTCTAAATCCAAATTTCATCAAAATCCACTAAATCAACTTCAAAACAATTTTCATCCTTCATGAAAGTTGTTTATCATGACATTTTACACCAAACCCAACAATCAATTTGAGCTTAGCCCAAAGCTAGCCCAAGTTTGACCCAAGTTTAGCCCTACATGCTTAATTTAGGTCTAAAACCAAAACCCATCAAAATCCATCCAAATTGACCACCAAATCAACTTCAAAACAATTTTCATCCTTCATGAAAATTGTTCATTATGATGTTTTACACCAAACACAATAATCAATTTGGACTTAGCCCATGGCTAGCCCAAGTTTGACCGAAACTTAGCCCAACATGCTTAAAATGGGTCAAAAATAAAAAAAACCACCAAATTGATTAACCAATTGACCTCAAAATGACTTTCACCCTTCATGAAAGTTATTCCTCATGGTCTCTTACACAAAATTACATATTAAATTGGGCCAATTGACATGGCTAACTTAATCCAAACACAAGATTTGGTTATATGCACCTTCTTGGACTTATGGTCAAATCCAAACCAAGTGAGCTTGGTATGGTCAAATGAGCCTTACCATAACTCATCCTAGACCCTAGGGTTGAGTTTAAAGCTAGCCATCCACCCA
>NW_018224674.1:0-983 GCF_001263595.1 Phalaenopsis equestris | reverse complement strand
GGCATTTTGTAGCCTCTATTAAGGGAAACATGCTCTGATTTTTCCAAAGTAAGAGGAGGTTGCTATATAGAGATTCATATTTTTCAAGATCTTGCACATTATTTCCTAAAAATAATCATGGAAATTAGCATATTGATTAGAAAATTCTAAGAAAATTTTGGAAGGTCCACCATGACCAGGGAAGCTTTTGGAAATAATTTCATTGGTCAAGTCATTTAAAATGCACTTAAATTTTACAAACACTAAATCACTAAAATTATTAATTTTGGAAAATATAAACATTTAAAAGATTGATTTTTGATCTCCACTTTGGTTCCTGATCCAAAGAACTCACCATAAAAATTTCATAATATTTTGAATACATTTAATAACTTAAGTTGATTTTTAAAGATAAAAAACCACTTTTGATCTTTTGACACCTAAATGATTTTTAAAAATCAAAATATAACTCAAAAAATTATGAAAGTTAGTTTTTTGAGTTCTCTGTGATTAGGGACATTTTATAAAAATAATATAATATTTAAAATAAAAACTTGATTTTTAGCCTATTCTAAATATTTAAAATAATTAAAAATTCATTAAAAAACACTAAAATAATAAAATTCATGGGAATGTTCTAAATTACTTTCTAATTACTTAGGAATAATTAAAATATTTTTCGTGATTTTCTAAATAAAGATATTGAATTTCAAAGCTTAAAAATAATTTTTAAAGGCTAAAAATGAGTTTTCATCAAAATATTTCCAATAAATCAAAGAAAGATCAGAAAAAAATATGAAATTTGCTCCTTTGGGTTCTATAACCTTAGAGATATTTTTCAAAAACATAAAACTTAATTTTCACCACTTAAAATATTTTATTTTTATTAAATAACCCAGAACTTAATATAATTCTGATAAATCACAGAGAATTCAGACAGTTATGAAATTTGGTTCAAAGACTTCTCTCGTCTAGGTCCACCTCTAGTAAAAATTTCAAGGGAT
>NW_018224673.1:112791-113737 GCF_001263595.1 Phalaenopsis equestris | reverse complement strand
TGAGTAGTTTTCTCTATCTTTCTCCTTGTCTTGAGATTTGTGAAATGGTGATTTGAATTGGTGAAGCCGTGAAAATGTTTAAGGAATTGTGATGATCTTTTCACTTCGATCTTAATTTACTTTCAATATAGTCAATTGATTTGTTAAAATATGTTGAGTTTTACAACTAAAGGGAAGATTACATCCAAGATTCAGGGAGGTCAAAGCCCTTGGAAGTTAGGTGCAAATAAATAGGGAAATAATATTATTGAGCTAGAATTGGAGATTTTAGAGTAACAGACGAAAATCCCTAATTCGGTCTTATCGTTTGGGTGCTGAAGTGTAGATGTTAGCCCTCAGGTGAGGGGAACGTTGGAGCTCCGAAGTGAGAGTCGGTATCATCCCAGCCTAACCGCAGATTTAGTAAACAAGCGTAGGATTAGTCAATGTTCTTTATGTTTGAACCAAAGGGTAAAGAATAGGTATGCTCTTATTTGGCACAATATAAATTGAACTAATTCACTTTATCCATTCACTATAAAACGCTCCTTAGTATCATTAGTTTTTTAATAGTTATTAAAATTATCTATTTATTTTAATTGCCTATTAATGACAGATAAGCAAATTGAACTTCATTGTTGTGATTAAAGTATTGCTTTTCTAAAATCTTAGTTTGCAGTTCTAAACCACTCCTTGTGGGATCGATATCTAGGACTCAGTTAGAGCCCTGTATTACCTGAGCGATACGTATACTTGCGTTGATAAGTGTGACTTTACATTTATTGAATATTTATTACGTCCATATTTATCTTGTATTTTTAAGCATATATAAAGTCGCGGCCAAATATCATCAAAAATATGTATAAAATATGAGTCTAAAAATACATATTTTTGGTGTATCAAAATCCTCAAACTTACATGTTACTTGTCCTCAAGTAACTCCTTTACTACATAAAAAAATATGACT
>NW_018224673.1:94477-111375 GCF_001263595.1 Phalaenopsis equestris | reverse complement strand
AGTCATTATCTTCTTCATCATTGACATCTAACTTATGCTGTTGATATGGAGTATAAGTAGGGTGAATAGGGAACTGAACTATATGGTCACCCCTCAGGTATCTCACTAAAGCATCATCATAAGCAGCATCATACTCAAATTTCTGGTGAATCAGATCATCAGTGTGAGCATTTCTGGCTTCTATATTTTGCATCCTATGATCCATCCTCAAAATATCTCCTTGTTGTATCATAATCTAATCCAACAACTCCCTATTGCTGGGGTCACTTGAAGTAGGCTCACTAGGGGTTCTAGAAGTAGAAGGAATATCCCTGGCATGTCTTCCAGATCTCCAATGAACATGGGACTCATAAGTCTTGATGTTGGCAGACCCAATGGGTCTCTGAGGCTCAATCCTCTTCTCATTAGGTCTAAAATCAACTCTTGCATGCTCACAAAGTGTGTAAATAAGAGCAGGGTGTGCCAATCCACCAGTGGTATCTCCCAGAGCAATAGATTGAATGTTCATATAAATGATAGAGCCTACATTTATATCCATCGCTTGTTGAATACAGTAGTTCAGGATGACTCTATCCTTTGTCACTTCACTATGATGATTCGTTGGAGTCATCCTCCCAAAAATAAAATAGTGACAGGCTTTAGATACTAAATTTAACATAGAAAGGGGAAAGTTAACTTTAACTCCATTTTTTATTTTCCAAGCCCCTTTTGCACTAGTTAGAAAAGAAATAACTTCATCTAAAGCCTGATCTGTAACAGAAAAAGAATGATACTGACATCTATACACATCTTCTACAAAATAAAACTCATTTATTTTCTTTGGAGTAAATTCTACCATTTTTCCACTAACAAATACACAATCATCAGAAGCTTCAGGAAGCTTGGCATAAAATTCCATTACAATCCCAGCTATCACATCAGCAGTATAATAATAGAAGTTTTCCCACTGTCGAGCAATAATCAAACGTTCAACTTCTCATCCCGGATTTTTAAAACCTCCGTCCTGAATTACTTTCTTATTTTCAAAAATGCTATAAAATCGAACACTGGCTCTAAAGCTAAAAATTTTTTGCATGATATTCTACTTTCTTTTTGCTTGATCTAGGTGCCAAAGGAAATATAAAAAATTTTAAAAAATCCGAATGAATTCTAAAATTCCAAAAATCAAAATTTAAAACATTTTAAACTTCAAATCATTATATAAAAGTTCATCACCAAAGGATTTTCTAAAAAAATTCTCAAAAAAATTTTCATATTTTTGTATCCATGCAATGTGAGATTAATCCTTGGTGGAAAAAAAAAAAATTGGTTTAAAGTGTAGCTCTTACCTAGAGAAGATGAAACCTGAAGTCTTTTAGCCAAGTCTTTTAGCCTCTAAATTGCTTCAAATCCGACCACAATCAAGCCCTAGCCGCCCAAACCGAAGGTTGAATATGACTTAAGCGTAAAATTGGTGGCCATAGTAAAAATTGTGAATTTTTAGGGGTTAAAATTTGCTGTCGGGTTGAGGGCGTTGTCGGAGCTGAAGGCCTGAAAATTTCATATTTTGATTTTTTTTTTAATTTTCTTTTTTTTAATTTTGATTTTTTTTTTAATTTTCAATTTCCTATCGACTTAATCCAAAATTTTTAGTATTTAAAACATAAATTTTATCTAACAATAATTCACAAAACAAAACATTTCACCAACACGAATTTTCACAAACTAATTTTTGTATATGAAAGTACACTTTTTACAAACATAATTTTTAATTACACAATCACACATATTAAACAAACTAATTATAAATCAGCGTCAAAATCAAGCCACAACACTAAACGTTGTCACAAAACTATACACACAATCAAAGTTCAGAATTCTAAAGCAAAAAGCAAACCAAACCAAATTAAATCCACACAGTTACATTAAATATATATAATGTTCTAAAATAGATAAATAATATAAAGTCTTCAATTATTACGCCTCTTCTTCAGTGCTTTCTCCTCCTCTGATTTCTCCCATAGATTGGTATTGAACATATAAGTTGTAGAATGATCGGTACGAGAATTGATCTGTCAAATTTTCTTCGATCCACCCATTTTCTTTAAACATCCAAACTAATCATGCTTCAAAAGTTCCAGTGTGATCAAAATTTTCTTTCATTCTCCAATCTAGGTGATCAAAAAGGTATTTAAGATCTCCTACTGCATTCATAATACTCTGAAGTTTCCTTTCATATTTCTTCAATTTCTTTTCCAAAGCAAGCAAACTTCCAACTGTTGGTGGCATTAATGGAGTTGAAGCATATGAAGATTGATTTATGATGGCTTCTAATACTTTATTTCCATTTCGACAATAATTCTCATTTATAGGATTCATGGGCTCCCAATTCTCATTTATAGGACTCATTTATAGGATCTATGAAGCATATGAAGGTGGAATGGAAGAATTCATGAAGGTGGAAAAGAAGGTTTTAGAGAATTTACCAAAGTTGGGAGGAGAGTTTTTGAATTATTATCCACCATGCTATCAGACTGAGTCCCTGGTTCAGCTTGCGGATTTAGAATGAATCATCATTTAGAGCAAGTTTAATGTTTGTTTAATAGTGAATTATGAGCAGCCTTGAGTAAGTTTATTGAAGTTAAACTGCAAGATTTTGGACAAACATTAGAGCAGGTTTTAAAGCTGTTTTGTAGCTAATTTTGATGATACGTTTCCGTGTTGATTAAAGACTGGTTGACTAGCAGATTCTGTGAAACATTTGGAGTGAGTTTTTTAATGGTTTTGATCAAGATTTTAAGTTGGTTTGATGGCTGGATGGAGGCTGAATTGAGGCAGCACTCAATTTGTTAGATTAGCTAGCCTAAGGATTAGATTTAGGTAGAATTAAATGGCTGCATAGATGATTTATTTGAGTATGGAGACCATACAATAGCTGAATTTTGGGCATATTTGGTGAAGGATTCAAGAGATTAAATTGTTGAATTAAATGTTGATTTCAAAAAGGTTTAAAGTTGATTAATGAAAGTTTTGAATTATATTTGAGTTGAATTTAGGTAGAAATAGAAGGTTGTTTTGGTTTTTCGCTAAAAATGGATTTGGTGTTCATTTGAAGTTGATTTAGGATTAGATTTAGTGTTGGGTTAGGAGTAGAAATGGAAGTTGTATTTGGGTTAAGTGCACATTTTTGGTTGAATTAACTTATGAATTTAAATTGGCGTTGAAATGGATTGAAGTGTGTTAAATTTGATTATCTTAATTTTAGATTTTAGTACATGCATTTGATATTACTTAATGGTTCGATTTTTCTTTAAATTGTTAAATTGAGTGTGAATGCATGTGCTTTAATTTGGTTTGATTTATGTTTGTTATGTAAGGTGGAAATGGTGCGCAAGTCATGAAATCAAGTCTCTAGGCTCAATGGGTCACCTAAAAGCATGTCGCAATACCAATAAGAGTGTTGACGCCATTTTTGGCTCATTTTGTGGTCACTGCACTTTATCGAAGTTCTTTTGGGCTTGCAAGTAAATAACCTGCTAGACAAACATAAAATTGCAAAAAGAGGACAGGTTTCATTACTCTATTGTGATAATGTGGCCTTGCATATAATAGGACATGTATCTGAGGTTAAGCCTTCGCCATTTATGGCACCGGGTTATATGACTCAGAGCCATGATGCATATTTAACCCATTTAATGTGGCTATTGATGCTCTGTCATATTGAATGATGAGGCACCTTGGCCATAGGCTTGGAGTTATGATGCCACACCAAAAATATTTATGGTTGCCAACCGGAGGAGTTATGATAAAGACCCAGTGCCGTGACACCTTGTCGGACGTTGTGGTGCCCGATTATTTATAAATAGGGGCATGGATTACCATTTTATGTATGTTGAATCTCTTAAAGGAAGCGGCACAGTGAGATTTGTATATGCAAATATTTATGAAGTTGACACTACTTAACGATGCCAAAAACTTGATCCAGACAAATTTATAATAAATATGCAATATAATTATAATAAAACATTTTTATAAATATAATTTATCCTTTAAAACTTTTTTTAAACTACCAAATCTCTCCTAAATATCAACGCAAATATACGTATCGTACAAGTAATAAAGGGCTTTACTGGAGTCTTAGATATCGATGCCACAGGGAAGTTGGAAAATCCAAAAGTAATTTTTGGAAATTATTTTAAATAAAAACAAAAAATAAAAGTAAAGTATAAAATTTGAAAATTGACTACTCAAGTGAATGCTAATTAAAATGCATATGTAAGATTACAGAAATATGTAAGATAAATGCATATGTAAGATTACAGAAATTAAACTAAACAAAATACTAAACTTTCAGAAATAAAATTGCAAAAATTAAACAAAGTTTTTGTTCTGACGGAAAGTTCAAATTTAAGAAACCATCCTTCCCATTTACAATGAGTATATGGTTTGTGAAGAAATTGAAATCATTTGAAAAAATATATATATATGTATAAATTATTTTGTGTCAAATAGGAGCAATCCTATTCTTTACCCTCTTCCGAGTGCTATAAAGAACATTGACTAATCCAGAGTTTGGTCCCTAATTTCGTGGTTAGGCTGGGAGGATACCGGCTGCCACTCCAGATATCCCACTACTCCCTCCAGTGAGGGCTAACAATCTCACATTAGTTTCCAATCAACTATACTAAATTGGGAATTTTAATCTGTCACATTAAAATCTCTAATTATGCATCCAATAAAATATACTTCCCTATTTATTTGCACTCAACCTCATGGATGACATCCTCTCCCATGGAATCAAATGTGATTCTCACTATATTATAGAAATCATAGCCCTTTCGGAATATATGTTTATCAAAACATTTTAGCATTTCAATTGGCCGGATCAAAAAGTAAAATGAAGTTGGAGTTCGAATCATCACAAATTTTTGACATTTAAAACAGTATAAAATAAAATCAATTCATTACAAAACCAAATCTCATTATAAGGAGAAGGAGAAAGAAGACTACTCAGAATTCATGAGAAGAAATGACAAAACACGGAGAATTTCATATATAAAAATGAGTTTACAAAACAAAAGAAATAAAAATACATTTTATCTCACAATCCTTCCCAAGCAAATTCCTAGAAGTTCTCTCCAAGTCTTTCTCTCTTTACAAACACTCCCAATTCTCTCTTAGATATGTAAAGAAGAAGAAATTTCTCACATTCCCTCTCCTCTTACAAACTGAGAAGAAAATCTCCTCTTGTCTCTCTCTCACACGCCACCTACCAAAAACTCTCTTTTTGTCCCCCCTTTAAGTTCTTCAAGTCTTCTTCTTTTATTTTGGGCTTCCTCCTTTGGAAAAGAATTCAAAATTTCCTCTAAAATTCCCTCAAAAAGTCATCTTTTTTGAATTTTAAAGGTGTGTCATTTGATCCAAGAGTCATATCCCTTCATAAAAGAACATTCCAAAGTGTTTAGATGCATTGAATCACTCCAAGGGGTGTGTAGACCAAGTGTCCCTTTAAAAATTCATGCAAAATTCGTCTCAAACTACCTTAATTTTAAAAAGTTGTCCCTGGCGCATGATGCACTAGCTCTTTGGATTTTGGCGCATGATGCGCCAGAACCCAAAATTGGTTCTTTTTGCTCCAAATTTTGGCCTTTTTTCCATTTTTGCTCCAAATATCTAAAAATGAAATGCCTGCAACAAAAATATAAAAGAAACATAAAAATATCCTTCTTTAAAGTGTAATAACACAAAAATAAGCATAAAATTTATACTTAGAACAACATATTATTTTGGTGTATCAAAATATCTCAAACTTAAATGTTACTTGTCATTAAGTGACACTTTTAATATATAAAAGCATATGGCTTTGGATAGAGATTAACTTATAACTTCTATACTTTAGTTTAATAAATAGAATAACAAAATTTACGAAAAACCCTTTAATAACTTAGATTCAAATTCTAAGTCTAGGAATACTTAGTAATCAAATTTAAGATTTCTGAATCTCTATTCATTTCAAGAAGAATTGTAATTTGTCATATTAAGGATATTTAGACATTCATATGAAAAATAACTTCATGAAAACTTTACTAGGAATGCTACTAATAATCAAATACAAGTTTAAAAAATGTAATAAAGCTCCTTCCTTAAGTTGATTCAAGTCAAGCCAATTTTTGATTAAACATCTCCTCAAGCTTCTCCTCTCTCATTTTTTTTTTCTTTTTCTTTTATGATAGGGATCTTTCAATCCTTTTTTTTTTCTTTTTCCAAGTAAGGATTACTATATCTGGATAACCTTTAATGATTTTGAACTTCACTATTCTCTTCTTAAAGTCAAAACTCTATACCTTTCTTTACTTTATATATTAGTTTATAATTTTTCATAAATTTTCATTCATTTCTTCTTACATGAAACTCTAAGATTCTTAACACTTTAAAAATACAATTTTCTTTACTTTAAATAGAAAAACATAGTCTTATCTTATCATACAAAATATCTTCAATTTTAGAATTGACCTTCGTTATTAAAAACTCTTTACTTAAATTTACTATATTACTTATAATAGAAGTATAGTCATTTAAAGTTAAATCTTAATACCACAGGCCATGTTAAATTAATTTTTTAAAAATATAGTTACTTAAAAAAAATAAAATTTAGTTTACTCCTTTTCAAAATAAATTTTTCTTTCCCCCAAACTTAAGTTTTTAAATAACTTTAAAAATATTTTGGATATAAAATTTAATAGTGAAAGAAAATAGTAAATGCATGAAAATAAAAACTGGCCTGTAGAGGATTTCTGACTATGAAACTGGGTTCTGGTGTATTGCAGGTACTAACTGTATAACAACATACATGCTTTAAAGAATTAAATAAAATATAATATATTCTAGAGAACTTGCTGAGAATTAAAAACATAAATACAAAAATTGAAAAACTAAACTGAAAATACTAAAAATGCAGAAAAAAATGGAAGTCTATAATAACTCTTACAGATTTAATTCACAACACAACATAAAAAGTCTTTTACTACAACAAGTTTCAAATAAAAGTACATCCTAATACAAACACAAACAACAAACAGACATAAAAAAAACTAAAAAAAAACTCATAAAACATCAATCTTCATCTCCTTCCTCTTCATCATTTGATTCTTCTTCTTCTTCTTCTTCATGGATGGGAGCATAGGGAGTGAAACTGGGGCAAGTAGGAAAGTCTACAATAGGTTCACCCTTAAGGTGTCTTACCATGGAATTTTCAAAGTCAATTTCATGATGAACTCTTCTATGCTGATATTCATCATTATATGCATTCTTTGCTCCTATCTCTCCCAAGTGAGTTTGAATATTTACTATATCCAGCTATTGAATCATCAGTTGATCCATAATACCTTCAAGTGATACAGATCTAGAAGTAGATGCCCCTGCAACATATTTAGATGAGCTATCCCTTTTTCCACTTCTAGACGCAACAAATGATTCTACTCTCTGAATCATATGTCCTCCGATCGGATTTTGGGGCTGCAATCTTTCTTCATTTCTATGGGATTCTACTTCTGCTTGTTCACATAGAGTGAAAATCAAGGCAGGGTTTCCCAATCCTCCTATTGTAGAACTACCAGTAATACTTCGAGCATGTTGAACTATCAGTGCACCAACATCTATTGCCTTCATGTTTTGAATGCAATAGTTGAGTACAACTTTATCTTTAGTAACATCAATCAAATGATTTGTTGTCAACAGTCTGACATAAATGAAGTGGTGCCATATTTTTGACTGAATAGTCAACATAGAAACAGAGAAGTTAACTATCTTATTATTCTTAATCTTCCATTCCCCTCTTCTATCAGTAAAAAATGCAATCACTTCCTCCCGTGCTGAATCAGTCATCACAAATGCGACATATTCATAAAAAAACATACCCCTCAAACCATAAAAAATATTGTTCCGATTAGCAATAAACTCAACTTATTTACCTCTAGCAAGGATGTAATCGTTAGTAGTGAATCTTAGGTTTGCATAAAATTCCTGAACCATCGGGACAATTGCTACGACAGTGAAGTAGCAGAATCTTTTCCCAATTCCTGACAAGAATCAGTCTTTCGACCTCGCCACCTGGGCTTTCAAACACCCCCTCTTGGATCATTCCCTTGGTCTCCATTTGAGTATTATAACTATATTGGGCTTTGAAACGAACAAATCTTCGTTCGTCAAATTTTACGGATGGCTTTTCTCTCTCAACTTGGGGAGCCATTTGAAAATTCTATGAAAATCCAAATATAATCAAAATAAATTACTAAATAAAAAATATAATCTTCAAGCAAGGTTATTTGGTAAGAAACTTTTCACCATGAGTTTTCTTCAAGTATTTTCATAAAAAATTCCAATTTTTGGATCTCCTAAAATCCATGGTGAAAATAAAAAATTTCTAAATTAAAGTGAAGCTCCTACCAAGAAAAGATGAAATCTATAGTTTTTAATCTTCTAATCCTTTTCTATGCCCACAATGTGATGCCCTAGACCAAAGTATTGAGGTAGAAGATGACTCAAGGAGCAAAAATGGAGTTTGTCCGTGCGATTCCACAATTTTCTAGGTAATATAGCTTGTTCGGACCTTTGGTGCATCATGCGCCAAAGCTCTGTAAGTTGGCGCATGATGTGTCAGAGCTCAAATTTTCCAGATTTCAGTTGTTGTGGAAATATGCTCCTTACCGCTTTACGTCAACTTCTATTTGACTCAAATAAATCTTTCTAAGCATATATAAACATCAAACTAACATCAAAATTTCACAAACAACACAAAACTCACATTTATATATAAAATTTATGCTATTACAAAGTAATATTTTTCAAGCCAACAGACATCAAATTCAGTGTTCTAAAGCAAACCAAGATCCTAACAATAAAATCTAAACATCAAAATTCAAAACATAAACATAGATAGCGTTCATTAGAAAGGAAATGCAATCCAACACAATCAGCACAATAAACTAAAACAAACAGTACTACACAAAACATTCCGTGCATAAATTAAGTTCAAACATCATTTCACTATCGTCATCCTGGATATCTCCCATCAATTGGTAGTGCACATACAAATTGTAGAAGGGTCGAAATGGAAATTCATTAGTTGAATTTTCCTCCTCAATCCAAGTATGTTTCTTGAACATACGTACCAATCCATATTCAATATGCCCTGTATGTTCAAAATGGTCCTTCAGTCTCCAATCTAGATGATCCAGCATTTCAGTAATATTCTCAATCACGTGCATGAGATTCTGCACATCTTTTTATATCTTCTTGATCCTCTTTGAAAGTACACTCGAGTTGTAGTAGGACTGACAAGGTGATGAATTATGAGTTCCTTAATCCATCAGTACATTCATATCATTTTCATCTCTCATTTCAATACAGTTGCAGTAAACTTATGGATCCATCAGCTTCCAAGTAAGTAGCACTTTTTCCCAACTTTCATAAGGTACGTGTGATTGACTGCATAGTAGGAAAATAATGGTTGGATGTCCCAGTCCAGCTGCAGATCCAGCAGATCCATTCACAATCAAACTTAAAACTGATTTCATAATAATAACTCCAACATCAATAGGTTTTTCGGTTTGAATACATTAATTCAGAATGACACTCTCCTTAGTGAACTTACTAATTTTCATGGTGGGCAGTAATTTCAATGCAATAAAGAAATGTCAAGCTTTTGAAACTGGATTTAAAAATGATGAAGGAAAACTTACATTTTAATCATCTCTGGTCTCCCAATTACCATCTTCATTGGTAAGGTAATGGTAGAGTTCATTCATATTCTTTCTGGTAGGGGTAAAGTTTGCATAATGGCAGATAGACATATTTTTAATCATAAACACCACGTTTATTCTTGAAAGAGTGAATTGCACAAACCTACCTTGCACTTAAATTATTCCTTGGTTAATCCCATGAAGATTTGCATAAAATTCTTTTACTACGGGAACAACAATAATGACAGTAGTGTAGCAAAGCACTTCTTAACACCTCTGCGCAATAATCTCTTCTACACGAGTATTCGGCGTGTTGAATCATCGATTCACAAATCACCTTTAAATCCCCTTTCTTTGATAAGCATCTTCTTCACTAGAACTCGATCATTTAATTTTTGTGCATCAAAACTGACGAACTTTTTCCGGTTGAAAATTCCAAATCTAGTGGAGTTTCTAGAGTGGGAAGCCATAAGAATTGCAAAATGGTGACTCTTCCCTCGTTTCCCCCCCTTAAAATATGGTTTGGAGTCAGTTTTTAGGAGTTATATGGAAAAGAAACAATCAAAAACTGCCATTTGACACGTTTTAAACATTTTCGGATTAAAACTGCCATTTGACACGTTTTAAACATTTTCAGATCTTTGACACGTTTTAAACATTTTCGGATTTGCCATGCATCATGCACCAGCTCTCTGAAAAGTGGCTCATCATGCGCCAATTCTAGAATTTTTTCCGTTTCGATTTCGATTCAATAAATTCTCAATATTTCCATAAAATAAGGCAAATAAAGATGTTTCTAAATATTTTATTAAATACACTCTAAATATTTTATTAAAAATATTTTATTAAATACACGGACTACATAAATACATAAACATAAATATATGTTAAATATATCAAACAAAACAAACTAAAAAAACAAGATAAATAACGATAAATATGGGTTGCCTCCCATAAAGCGCTTGGTTTAATGTCGTCAGCCCGACATTTCCGGCTGATTCTGGGTGACCCAACATTACTATCTCTTTAAAAGCTGGTCTTTGACCATCAAAATTTGATTTAAATGTGTGCTCATTCACTTTAAATATTCTTCCAGTCTTTGGGTCTTCAATATTAACTGCCCCATAGGGATAGACTTTTATAACTCTGAATGACCCTTTCCACCTAGACTTCAATTTTCCAGGAAATAATTTCAATCTTGTATTTTATAATAAAACTTCTTGTCCAGGTTTAAATTCTCTTTTTATTATCTTCCAATCATGCAATTTTTTCATCTTTTCCTTATAATTCCTCACATTATCGTAAGATTCATTTCTGATTTTCTCTAGCTCATTCAATTACAATAATCTTTTCTCATCTGCTTCTTTCTAATTAAAATTGAATTTTTTTGTAATCCAATAAGCTTTATGTTCCAATTCAACTCGCAAGTGACAAGTCTTCCCAAAAATTAATCTATAAGGGGACATTCCTATAGGTGTCTTATAGGCTGTCTTGTATGCCCATAATGTAGTATCTAATCTAGTAGATCAATCCATTTTACTAGGATTAACACTCTTTTCCATAATTGTCTTAGTTTCACTATTAGATACTTCTACCAAACCACTCATCTGGGGATAAAAGAATCTATGCATTATGTCATATTTCTTGATTAATTTCTTGATTCCCTTATTTGTGAAATGAGATCCTCCATCAATAACGATTACTATCAGCATTTCATATCTTGTAAAAATATTTTTATTTAAAAATTTTGAAACACTACGAGCATCACATCTAGGTAAAGCAATTGCTTCAATATATTATTGAAATGTAATCCACTGAAATCAATATGTATATATTTCCGAATGAGGATATATATATTAATATCTCTAAATAGATTAGGCCAATAAAATTCAGATTGTAAAATTTTGTGAACAGTTCTATCATTCCCAAAATGTCCTCCAAATTCAGAATCATGACATTTTATAATAATCTCTTGAATTTCTTTATAAGACACACATCGTCTCATCATTAAATCTTTACATTGCTTATATAGATATGGATCATCCCAAAAATATGATTTTCCATCATGAATGAATTTTTTTTTCTACTGTTTTGTTAATCCATATGATAAAATATCACTAACAATATAATTTACAATATCAGCATATCAAGGTATTCCCATCCTTTTATAGCATAAAGTCGTTCATCAGAAAAAGTTTTAATAATCTCTTTTTCCATATCAAGTATTCCTTCTTGTTCTAGCTTCGATAGATGATCAACAATTTGATTATCAATCCCTTTCCTATCGACTAATACAAAATTAAACTTTTACATCAAAAGTACTCATCTAATTAATCTTGGTTTAACATTCTTTTTTGTATCAAATATTTAATAGTCGAATGGTCAGTATGCACAACACATTTAGCTGCAATCAGATATGGTCCAAACTTATAAAATGAATACACAATAGCTAATAAATCTCTTTCAGTGGCGGTGTAATTAATTTGAGCATTATTAAGAGTCTTACTAGCATAGTATATAACTTAAAAAATTTTATCATATCTCTGCCCTAAAACAGCTCCAATTGCATAATCACTAGCATCACACATTAATTCAAAATGTTTCTCCCATTCTGGTGAAACAATTATAGGAGACGTGATCAATTTTTCCTTTAAAGTTTCAAAGGCTTTAAGAAAATCTTGATTAAAGTCAAATTTTGTATGTTTCTCCAAAAGTTGGCATAAAGGATTAATAATTTTTGAAAAATACATAATATATATCTTGTAAAATCTCGCATGTCCTAAAAAGCTCCTAACTCCTCTTATTGTGGTAGGTGGAGGTAGGGTTGATATAACCTGTATTTTTATAGGATCTACTTCCATGTCATTTTCTGAAATTATATGTCAAAGCACAATTCCTCCTGGAACCATAAATTGACATTTTTCCCAGTTCAATATGAGATTAGTCTTTTCATAATGTTCCAGAACTTTCTCTAAATGATTAAGACATAGTTAGAATGAATTTCCAAATACAGAAAAATCGTCTATAAATACTTCAATCCTTTTTCAATCAAATTACTGAAAATTGACATCATACATCTTTGAAATGTTGCCTGTGTATTACATAATCCAAAAAGTATTCGCCAAAAAGTAAAAGTTCCATAAGGACTAGTAAATGTTATTTTCTCTTGATCCCTATTTTCTCTTGATCCCTTGTTCTCTTGATCCCTTGGAGCAATAGAAATTTGATGATAACTGGTATATCCATCTAGAAAATAAAAATTTTTATGCCAGTTTTATCTATGCCCAACCGGTCTATCCAACATCTGGTCCAAAAAGGGTAAAGGAAAATGATCCTTTCTGGTGACATAATTTAATTTTCTAAAATCTATGCAGATTTGCAAACCAGTGACTTGTCTTGTTGATATTAGTTCATTATGCTCATTTGTTACTACATTCACATCTCCTTTCTTTGGAATACAGTGAATTGGATTAACCTAAGCACTGTTTGAAATAAGATATATTATTCCAGCATCTAACCATTTCAAAATTTCTTTATTTACTACTTCTTTTAGCATACAAATTGAAGGACTTATTTCTTTAATATCCGCTAAGTCCACCCAAAGACTTTCTGTTGATCTTTTAATAAGATTCTATGCATACAAATTGAAGGACTGATTTCTTTAATATCCGCTAAGTCCACCCAAAGGCTTTATTATATCTTTTTCAAAATCTCAAACAACTGTTGTTCTTGCATATCTGTTAATTCTGAGGATATTATAATAGATAATGTCGATAAATCTCCTAAAAATGCATACTTCAAAAGTGTAGGAAGCGTTTTCGGTTCTAGTTCAGAGGGTTTCTCAATAAATGAAATCAAATTCTTGTTACTTCCAGTAGGATCCAACATTTCAAATCTATGCTGAACATAATCCATATCTTCTTTACTTACTTCCATAGATTCATCTTGAATCCTATCTGAATCTTGATATTCCATATATTCCTTTTTAAATTCCCTTTCAAAAGTTTCCATAAAATATTCATGGCTTAAATATTTAAATATTCATGGCTATATTCATGGCTTAAATATTTATTAATATCCATTTTGAAGCATTCAATCTCTTGCTCTTTTGCAGACTATCTCATTGATTTTGTGATATTAAATATAACCTCTTGATCACTAACTCTCATAGTTAGTTCTTCTTTCTGCACATCTATCAAAGCTCTTCTAGTGGCTAGGAATGGTCATCCTAAAATGATAGAAATTTCTTTATCTTCCTCCATATCTAATACAATAAATTCCATAGGAAAGATAAACTTATCGACTTTTACCAAGATATCTTCTATAACTCCTTTAGGATATGTGATCGAATGATCAGCTAACTGTAGAGTTACAATTGTAGGTGAAATATATCCTAAGCCCAACCTTCTAAAAATTGATAATGACATAAAATTAATACTGGCTTATACTGGCTCCTAAATCACATAAAGTTTTTTCCATAAAATCACTTGCCAATAGCACAAGGAATTGTAGAACTTTCAGGATCTTTAAGTTTTTTAGGAAGCTTTTTCTGAATTATTGTGATACACTCTTTGCTGAGTGCAACAATCCCATTAACTACAAACTTTCTTTTCTTATTAAGTATATCATTCTTGAACTTCACATAGCTTGACATTTGTTCCAAAGCTTCAACAGATGAAATGTTTATTGATAATTTCCTCAAAATTTTCAAAAATTTTGAAAATTGATTATCATTATGTTTCTGCTTCAATATTTAAGTAAATTGAGGTGGTGGCCTTTCTAGAATGATTTTTATTGGTTTAAATGGACTTTCTGACACACAATGAAAATCTTCACCAAGAATTTTCATTTTCCACCCCATCTTTTTCAATTTCAACTTCTTGTTGAACTCTTTCTTCTAATTTTTCTCCACTTCTCAGTTGAATAGCTCTAATTTGCTCCTTTTTCTGATCTTTGGGATTTACTTGAATATTACCGGGCAATGTTCCTGGAGGTCTATTGTTAAGTGTAGTAGCAATACATCCCAATCGATTTTCCATGTTTCTGATTACAGCTCCTTGACTCTGTATTTGACTTCCCATTTCCAATATCAATTCTTCCATTGATAACTTTTTCTCCTTATTTTTCAAATTATTAAATCCTTGGGGGTAATAAGGTTTATAAGCTTGATTTCCTTGATTGTTGGAGCTTCTCATTGGGTTCACAACAATGTTCCCCATTATGGATTTGCAGTATTCGAGTTATTAATACTCCAACTACAGTTTGGATGTTTTTTTCATTCTGAATTATAATAACCAACTAAATTTTGGATGATTCTTCCAACCGGGATTATAATAATTAGCATAAGGATTATTAGAATGATTGTTTATTGCATTTGAAGTGTCATAAGAACATTGAGATTCTATCGTTTGTCCCAATGAGGTCTCCTCAAGCACAGGTGCTGCCTGAGAATAATTCATTCCATATTGATCTATCTTTTTTGATATAACAGTTATTTGGGCAGCTAAAATAGATATTGCATCAGAATCATGTATATTAGCTACTCTTTTTGGATTTACCCTTTCAGAGGGCTATTGAAAATTATTAGTAGTCGTCTCTTCAATTAATGAATATGCTTCGTCGAATGGTTTTGACATTAATGATTCACCAGCACAACGCATAGTGTGGACACTTTCTAAGGAGATCTTTAAATCTTTCTCAGTCCTTCTCAGGCTTCATAAATTGATTCCCCTTCAAAGTGACAAAAAGATGTGATATCATTTTTAAGCTTAGCAGTTTTTGAAGGTGAGGGTTTTTGTAGGTGGGGAATATTTAGATAAGAATTTTTGTGATAAATCTCCCCATGTTCTGATAGATCCAGGTGCTAATGAGTTTAACCACATCTTAGCTTTATACCTTAGTGAAAAATGTAAAAGTCTAAGTCTGACGACTTCATTTGACACTCCATCATATTTAAATGTAGCACACAATTCAAAAAAACTAGCAAGGTGTAAACTAAGATCTTCAGTAGGTGTTCCTCCAAACTGATTATTTTGTACCATTTGGAAAATATCAAGTTTAAGTTCAAATGAATTGACAGCTACAACAGGATTTTGAATACTCAAATGAATCTTATTTGTTGTAGGATTTGCATAACTCTTAAAGGTCTCTGATGATGTTCATTTTCATTTCCAACATTATTTAAATTGCAATTTAAATTGCAAGCCAATTATTTAAATTGCAAGCCATTTTACTAAATTGATCTTTCTCTTTTTGTTGTTTTCAAATTTTTCTAATAGTTCTTTCTAACTTAAGTCGTAAGGTACTAAGTTTTCAGATTTTACACTACACATAAACAAAATAAAACAAGTAATTAAAAATAAGCAAACACAGTAAAATAAGAAAATGTTTCAACTAAACTACAAACACACTCTTTTTTATATTTTTAAAATAAAATAAAGTAAAATAAAAATATTAATATTTTCTGTTACTTCTCCGACAACAGTACCAAAAACTTAACACGGTGATATTTGTATATGCAAATATTTATGAAGTTGACACCACTTAACATCACTAAAAAACTTGATGCAGCCAGATTTATGATAAATATGTAATGAAATCCTAACAAAACAATTTTTATAAATATAATTTATCCCTTAAAATGCTTTTTTAAATTGCTAAATCTCTCCTAAATATCAATGCAAGTATATGTATTGTGCAATTAATAAAGGGCTCTAATGGAGTCCTAGATATCAATCCCACAGGGAAGTTGGAAAATCCTAAAGTAAATTAAGGAAATTATTTTATAATAAAAACAAAAAATAAAAGTAAAGTGCAAATTTTGAAAATTGACTACTTAGGTGAATGCTAATTAAAATGAAGATGTAAGATTACAAAAATTAAACTAAACTAAATACTAAACTTTCATAAATAAAATTGCAAAAATTAAATAAAGTTTTTATTATGACAGAAAGTTCAAATTTAAGAAACCATCCTTCCCCTTTATAATGACTATATGGTTTGTGAAGCAATTGAAATCTTTTGAATATATATATATATATATATATAAACAGTTTTATGCCAAATAGGAGCAACCATATTCTTTACCCTTTTCTGAGTGTTACAAAAAACATTGAATAATCCAAAGTTTGGTCCCTAATTATGTGGTTAGGCTGGGAGGATACCGGCTGGGGGTGTGGG
>NW_018224673.1:89488-94450 GCF_001263595.1 Phalaenopsis equestris | reverse complement strand
ACATTCTCGCATTAGTTTCCAATCAACTGAACCAAATTTGGGGTTTTAATCTATCACCTTAAAATCTCTAATTCTGCATCCAACAAAAGTATATTTCCCTATTTATTTGCACCCAATCCCATGGATGACATACTCTCACATAAAATCAAATGTGATTCTCCCTATGTTGTAGAAATCTTTTCTCATTTAAAAACATGTGTCTCTCAACAAGCTTTAACATTTCAGTTGGTCAGATCAAAAAGTAAATGAAGATTTTTAAAACCGTAGAAAATAAAACGTATTCTTCACAAAACCATATCTTCAAAGTAAGGAGAAGGATAAAGAAGACAACTCAGAATTCATGAGAAGGATGTGATAAAATACAAATTTTTATATAAAAATGAGTTTACAAAACAAAAGAAATAAAAATACATTTTATCTCACAATCCTTCCCAAGCAAATTCCTAGAAGTTCTCTCCAAGTCTTTCTCTCTTTACAAACACTCCCAATTCTCTCTTAGATATGTAAAGAAGAAGAAATTTCTCACATTCCCTCTCCTCTTACAAACTGAGAAGAAAATCTCCTCTTGTCTCTCTCTCACACGCCACCCACCAAAAACTCTCTTTTTGTCCCCCCTTTAAGTTCTCTAAGTCTTTTACTTTTATTTTGGGCTGCCTCCTTTGGAAAAGAATTCAAAATTCCCTTCAAAATTCAAATCTTTTGAATTCAAAAGATGTGTCATTTGATCCAAGAGTCATATCCCTTCATAAAAGAACCTTCCAAAGTGTCTAGATGCATTGAATTACTCCAAGGGGTGTGTAGAGCAATTGTCCCATTAAAAATTTGTGTAATATTCATCTCAAACTGCCTTAATTCAAAAAATTCATCCTTGGCACATCATGCGCGAGGCGCATGATGCCTTAATTCAAAAAATTCATCCTTGGCACATCATGCGCGAGGCGCATGATGCCCCAGCTCTCTGGATTTTGGCGCATCATGCGCCAATCTGGCGCATAATGTGCAATAACCCAAAATTTGCTTTTTTTGCTCCAAATTTCATCTTTTTTACCATTTTTGGTCCAAATGCCTAAAAATGAAATACCTACAACAAACACAAATATACCCTTCTTTAAAGTGCAATATAAAAAAACATAAAATAGGTACTTAAATAGTATATTATTTTGGTGTATCAGTAGGCTCTACAACTTTTCTTTCTTTTCCATCTTTGATATTTAATCATTCTCTATTTTTTATTCTTTTGCTCTTAAACTCCATTTCTTGTACCTGAAATTAAAAAAAAACATACAAAATGCTTTCATTAAAGTGCAATATCCTTAAAAATGAGCATGAAATACACATATAAAAATAGGTATTTTTAAGGTGTGTGAGTTAGCATCTTTAAAATTGCCTTAACCTTCAAGAATCTTGAAAATTTGTTTAACCTATCTCCAAATGTACATTTTACCTAATTCAGTCTCATGTTAAACATTTTTAAGATAAAGAAAGTATCTTTTAGAGCAAGATTGTGTTGATTTTGACTTTTGCTCTTCATTAGTAAGCCATTTGTCTACATCGGTTTCCATATCTCTCCCTATTTGCTACTTAAGGAAAATATAAGATAATTTCTATCATGCTTTGATAGATCCCCCAACATTCATCAATTTAAATGACATCACATTAAAGCAAAATACTTCATCTCTAGTAATGAAGATAGTCATCTTGACATTGGTCAAGTGTATTCAAATATGGTGATAGCCTGAAAATCCATCCAAAAAGCTCATAACATTATAGAGAGCTATAGATTCAACTTTGGGAAGATTGAGTTCATGTTAGTAATGAATACACAAATATGTCATTTCCCATTTGTTTTGTTCATCAGCACCACATTAGAGATCCTTCTAAAATATTGTACTCCTTGATGAATCTAATATTGAGTAGCTTTTATTCCTCTTAGAGGATTGACTAGCTATGGGTGTAATGACTAGCCTAATTTCTTACCTAATCAAAATATATTTTTTGATTGATATTGAATTTATAGTAATCAACATTAGTATTAACTCTTAATATCTTAGCTACCAACCATGTGAACACATCCATGTGCTCCTTAAAAATCTTCACTAATCTATCATTATTTTAAACATTATTGAGCTAATATAAAAAGCATGGCTACCATCTTTCTCTATCAGATCTTCTTTAATTTATTAAAAAATTTTAAAGCCTAAGCATCCTTCAACCCTCAATTTTAACAATTCTTCCTCCTAAACACGACTTACTACTGACCCGACCCACAATTACTCAATTAAAGTTGTGAAAGATGTCCAAAAACTTGACCCAATTTATATTCAACGGTTAGTGTGCAAAATAAATATGATATAAAATTAACTAATGGCTTACACACTAGGCGTACTATGAAAGTATACATATCGTTTCAAATAATATAGAGTTTTCTTTAAAAAACCTAGTATCGATCCCACAAGAAATAAGTGAATTTCTATGTCAATTTAGAAGTATTTCTACTTAAACTGTAAACAGAATTTGTAGGAGAATAATACCAAACTTTTTTGTAAAACATTATAAAATAAAATTTTTTAATATAAAATTAAAGAAAAAAGTATATGCAGATTTTCTAAACTACAGATGTTTAAAGAAGTAAAATTATAATAAAAAATTATTCCCCTTGCAAAGTGATTGTAATCAGTATAGGGATCAAATGCTTAAAGATAAAAATGAGGTTTTGTGATACATAGGAGCATATCTATTCTTTATCCTTTCCCAAGTGCATAAAAAACATTGGCTAATATAAAGTTAAGTTTCTAAGTGCTATGGTTGTGCTGAGTAGATTCTAACCTCTTACTTCCAGATTACCCATTGTGCCCTCTCTAAAGGACCCACCAGGCCTAAGGTTCCAAACAAAAGACCAAATTACAAAAGTTCTAGCATGTCACTCTAAAATCATCAATTATACACCCATCAAAACTTATCTCCCTATTTATCTGCACTCTCCCTTAGACGTGGCATCCCCTCCATCCAAATTTTACTATGGTACTCATTAGTTGGGTTAAATCACAGCCCTCCCAGTTCATTATGTCTCACAATGATTTTAACATCATAAATGACTAGTTTGCAAAGTAAATTAAGAACCGATGAAAATACCATCACAAATTTTTGGAATGAAAGGAATCTTCAAAACATTCTAACCCACACATGATTACTTCTTATCACAAGAAGAATTAAGAGAAAACTACTCACAATTCATGTGGATAACAAAACAAAACATGATAAATATTAAAAACCAATTTTACAAAATAAAACTTAAGCAAAAGTACAAATACTTATCTCAAACTTTTTTCCAAGCAATCATCTGAAGTTTCCTGACAGAACTTGACTCCACAAGACTCAACAAACACTCACAATCAACACACTCTCACTATGGTTGTCACCCACCCCAATGGTGGTTTAACGTACTCAAAAATGACTTTCCTCTTCTCTTCTTCTCTTCTTGGACGCGTGAAAATGTTTTTTATATAAAAAAAATCTGAAAATAACCAAGAGTCACTTCAGACACCTTTTCAAAAGTTATTCAAATTCATTGAATATATGCATAACTGTCTCTGGCGCCTAGGCGCTGAGCTTGTTATTCAAATTCATTGAATATATGCATAACTGTCTATGGCGCCTAGAACATTCTAGCGCCTAGGCGCTATGTCAATTTTTTTGTTCTTTGGCTTCATTTGGCCGAGTTTTGCTCAATTTTTTCTCTTTTTGCTCTTAAACTCCATTTCTTATAACTGAAATTAAAAACACACAAAATACCTTTCATTAAAGCCAATATCCTTAAAATGAGCATGAAATACACCTATAAAAATGGGCAATTTTAAGCCGTGTCAATTCCCCCAAACTTAAAAGTTACTTGTTCTCACATAACTCTTGTACTTTGTAAACCAAATATAATAACTTATGGTAGTGGATTTCGCTTGAAGAATATTATTTTTTTGTCCTATAAATGTGATAGTGAAACTTATAGAAAATTTTTTAATAAGTCAGGTTAGAACTAAAATGTAAGGATATCCAGTAATCAAGTTAGGATAGGAATAGGAATTTTGATTTTCTATTCATTTCAAAAATAACTGTAATTTGTCACACTAAGGAATCTTAGAAGAAATAAAAGAAAAGAATTATATGAGAACTCTACTAGTAAAGATACTAACACTTTTAAAATTAATAATACGCTTAGAAGTGTAAATGAGTTTTTTCCTTTAAGATAAGTCAAGTGAAACCAATTTTTAATTAAGCATCTCCTTAAGATTCTCCCCACATATTTTTTCTTTTTGCTCTTCTTTTTCTTTTGATTTTGCTTTTCATTTTCTTTCAGAATCATTTTCCATCATTACTTTTTTTTTAAGTGAGGATTACTATATCTGAATAGCTTTTAATAATTTTGAAATTCATTATCCTCTTCCTAAAGTTAAAAACTTCTCACATTTCTTAACTTAATAATGTGTATTAGTATAGTAGTGATTTTTCATAGAGTCTCTAAATCTTTTTAAAGTGTAGATAAAAAATCCTTAGTGTTTAAAAAATACAACTTTTCCTACTCTAAATAGTAAAAGAAATATTCTTATACGTTTATACAAAATACCTTTAGAATTGCCCTTTATTACCAAAAAATTTAAGTTTACGATAACATTTATAAAATAAAAAATATAATTATCTAAAGTTAACACCACATGCCACAGGTTATGTTAAAATAATTTTAAAAATATATAGCTTATTGAGAACAAAGAAAGTTTAGTTTTAAAATATTTTTCTCCCTCCCCCAAATTTGAATTTTTAAATAGTGTAAAACATAAAGTATCTAACAAGTCTGAAGAGAGAAAACTGTAACAAAATTAGTTGAGTTGTCAGAAGCTGTCTGCAGTATTTTTTGTTAAAGAAATTGCCCATAAGAAGTTGTCGGTCACCAAAATTTACATCTCGTTGCCC
>NW_018224673.1:87938-89106 GCF_001263595.1 Phalaenopsis equestris | reverse complement strand
GAACCTCGGTGACTTCCCAAGCTATCCTAATGTTTGGCTTCAGTTTTGAGGAGAAATATTTAGGTGTTTCATCCTGCCAATTTTATTAGTTAGGGCTTACATTCTTGTGAAACGATCACACAAATAGCTTGGAAGACGTGAGGATTTAGGTCGTGACAAACAACAACCTCGGAATCCTAAGACAAGTTAGGGCTTATATTGTATAGCAGAGTTGTACAAAGGCCTAAAGACAAGGTGAGGATATACATTGCATAAGCAAGCAACCTTGAAGTTCTATGGTTTTGTTGTTTAAGTCTAAGGTTGTTATTTAAGTCTAAGGAAAGATAATTGGTTTAGCTAAGGAAGACAGGTTTTTCTGTTGAAGATGACCATGTTGCCCGCCATGCTAGCTTCAAGCTCTCCTTATCGTGACAAGTTTGAGTTTTCTAGTGTGTCAAGTTATGATGTTAAATCAAGTGGCCCTATGGTTGAAGTTCTTTAATATTTATTAGGGCATATTAAAGTTGACTAAAGCGACACCGGTTAGGATCCCACGATTCTCTCGTTCTGGCACCACTATTTTCTATTGGATTCACTTAGTCCAAATGAATTTACTAAACTCAACTTAATGAGTTCCATAATTTCATTGAGACCTTGGGAAGCCTCGTTAGCAACCGTAGGTTACCTCCTCCGAGGGGTTCCCGATCTTTCAATAGAGACATATTAATTTAATTGAAGTTGTATTTTGTATGATGTTTGTGATTAAAATTTAGTTGTAGTTTTGTGTGATGTTTGTGATTAAATTTTGAGTTGTTTTATATTTTGAATGTTGTGGTGGTGAATTTTATCTTGGTTGATTTTAGTTTTTATTTCATTTTTGGTTTTGTGGCTATCCTGATAGTTTTAGTTTTCATGCAGGGTGGCGTCGTTGCTTAGCGTGCGAGTTTGAGGTAAAAAAGCACAATATGAAAGTACAAGAAAGACAACGCTGAAAACTGTAAAAGCATACCTGGCGAGTCTTCTCGTTCCACCACCTAAAACTCAAAAGGCATGTTAAAGCAGTTTATATGAGACATGGAAGTAAAATTTTGACGACCTATCTAACCCTAGGTCATATCTTGGTGGGTCCTTAAGAGTTTAATTAAGGATGATGTTGCCAAGCAAAATATATTAAGTTTAGTAGATCTCC
>NW_018224673.1:85805-87232 GCF_001263595.1 Phalaenopsis equestris | reverse complement strand
GATTTTTCAAAGAAAATTCCTAACTTGACCAAGGTAAATGCTACTCCCTTAAAATGTTTACTAGAGATAGACCTATAACAGAGAAGCCTTTGGACCAAATGTCATGATTTTTTGAATTTTATTTGAATTTCAAGAATTATTTTAAGTTACAGTGTATTTATTAAATATAAAATATTTTAAATGGGAAAAATTAAGATTTCTATTTTTGAAAAATCTTCCTGAGCTCAGAGAACCCAAAGGAGAAAATTTTATATTTTTATAAATTTTATTTGATTTATTGGAATCATTTTTAGTGAAAACTCATTTTTAGCCTTTAAAAATTATTTTTAAGCTTTGAAATTTAGTTTCTTTATTTAGAAAATTAGGAAAAATATTCTAATTGTTCCTAAGTGCTTAGGAAATAATTTAGAATATTTCTATTAATTTTATTATTTTGTGATTTTTAGGGATTTCTAATTATTTAAATATTTAAAATAGGCTAAACAACAAGTTTTTATTTTAAACATCATTTCATTTTTATAAAATACCCTAGATCATAAGGAAATCAAAAAACTAAGTTTTATAATTTTTCAAGTTATATTTTAATTATTAAAAATCATTTTAGTGCCAAAAATGTTAATTAACTTGAAAAATTAATTTATGTTATCAAATGAACTTAAAATGCTTTGAAATTTTTATGGTGAGTTCTCTGGATCCTAAAAGATAGTGGAGGTCAAAAAATCAAGTCATTTTGTTGTTTGTATTTTTCAAAATTAATTATTTTTGTGATTTAGGGTTTGTGAAGATTAGGTGTATTTTGAATAACTCGGCTCATGAGAAATTTTCTTAAAGGCTCTCTGGTCATCATAAACCTTCATAAACCTTCCAAAATTTTCTTGGATTTTTCTAAGTAACATGCTAATTTCCATGATTAATTTAAGCAAATAATGTACATAAACTTAAAAAATATGATTCTTTGTCTAGGGACCTCCTCTAACTTTGAAAAAATCAGGGAATGTTCCCTAAGACAGAGGTAACAACATGCTAAAATTTCAAGCCATGGTGATATCACTACTTGCATGGAGAATCAAAACATCTAACTCAGTGTTTAATTAATTAAAAATAAAATATGCATCACATGGACTTAAAATTATTTTGACATTGTTTTCCTCTGTTCACTGAGAAAGAAGGTATTTTTATTTTATTTTTGTGATTTTTCTACACCAAGATATCAATTTTTGAATTTATGGATATTTAAATTAATAGGAAAAATCTCTATTTATCTATTTAAACAGCGCGGTGCCACGTAGATCCTAGGCAGCTCCGAAATCCATGTGGCATGCTCCCATTTGATGCCACCGTCCCCATAAGCAGCCACGCATCCCGCGTTTTATGTTCCGAAGCACTGTCTGGCTTGATCTCCTCCACCCATTCGATACACGCTTGAT
>NW_018224673.1:36997-85726 GCF_001263595.1 Phalaenopsis equestris | reverse complement strand
TAGGTATGATTTCGATCACGGCTGGATTTGGGTGTTGGTCTAGAGCTATGGTAGAGGCTCTATGAGAGGGGAATTTGATGGGGATTAAGCTTCTTTCACTGTTGTGAAGGTGTGGGTGAAGTTAATTTGAGTTTGGTGGACTGTGGAGGTGTATTGGGCTCTGTCTTGGTTTTTGACAAAATTTCGAGCTGAAAATTGAACTCCGACAGTGGAAAATGGTGAGGGAATACAGTTCGAATGCATTGAGGGGATCTTAGGGAAGCTCTATGGTCAGTTTGGAGAGGTCTCTCTAAGAAATTTTCAACACCTCTTCCCATGGCCGTGGGAGGTACTTTTTATAAAAATAGTTAAGGGGTGGCCATCATGGCCAATTAGGGGGTGCATTGTGCTTCTTAGGTGGAGGGCAGAGGAGCTCTACAATTTAATTTGGCTAAGTTGGCCTCTAGGTTTTATTTGGGTGAAGTTCTATGGGGGTGGCTCTTGATTTTGAGCTTTTCCGGTGACTAGGCCGGTCGTCCATGGCATAGGGAGGTGGCTAGGTGCTCAGGGCATCCAAGGGAATCTGTCCAAGCAACTTAATGTGTTTAGGCTTTGTTTTAGCAAAAATATCCTAAGCTTAAGAAAATATGGCATGAAATACCTTAATTTAGGGTACTTTTGGTCCATGTCTTAGTTTAGGTGGTTTTAAGAGGTTTAGGCTGGTCACTAGGGTCCAATTATTGGCTGTGGAATCATTAATTTGGAGACTTAAGGGTAGTTAGGCCATCTTTAGTGCATGGGTTCAATGTGTGTTCAAGTGATCAAAGCTTGGCTTTGGGATAGGCTTGCCTTGTCAATTGACCCAATTAATTGATCCACATTGTGTAGATGATTGTTATGAAGATTTTTGGTGAATGGTTGAAGTGATTTTGAGTTCAATTGGTGAGTCAATTTGAAGCATTTTTAAATTTTTGTAAATTTGGGCATGTCGGGCTAGACATGGGTCTAGGTTGGGATAGCCTTGGGCTAAGTCCAAATTGAAGGATTCAAATGATCAAAGGGCAATGTTTTGAAGATTTTTAATGAAGGGATGGGGTGGAAATTTTGGGGCTAAGGCCACCAATTTGGTGAGATTTTAAGACATGGCCAATTTGGGGCAAATTTGGGGCTCTTGGACTTAGGTTGAAATCAAATGAATTTGAGGTCTCCCCAAGGCCAATTGAAGGTCAAATTTGGTGTGTAGGAATGTCACGAAGGTTTTTCAACACAAATTGTGGCAAACGGAGTAGGCCTTGGGTTCAATTTGGTGGAATCAAGTCATGGGGCCAAAATTGGGGTTTTGATCTAAATCAAAATTGGGATGAAAGAATGGGTCAATTGAGCTTGGATTTGGTTTTTTTTTTTGTCATATTGAAGGTGAATGTGAGTTTGATATTGAAATTGGGGTGAATTGAGACCAATTGGATAGACATTTGAGATAATTTGGGGAAAATATGGGCCTTTAAAGGGAAATTTGGGGGTTTTGGTCAAAGATGGTTAAATTGGCCAAATTAGGTTATGTGATAGTTGAGAAAAATGAAATTAAGAATATTTGGGAGGTTTTGGGAATTTTTGGGATTTTTTAGAATTTTTGGTATTTTGGGGTAAGGAGGGGTGTTTTAGTAATTTGGCCAATCTTGGTGATTTTGGGTAGTTTGGGTGTTTTCAAGGTGTTTGAAATGAGTTTTCAAGGTGTTTTGGGTGTTTTCAAGGTGTTTGAAATGATTTTTGAGTTAAGTTGGGTATTTTGGCTAGATTTGGAAATTTTGGCCAACTTTGGGTTCTCAAAGGTATCTAGGTAATTTGGGGAAATTTAGGGGCAAAAGGCTAGGTTGGGTGTCTTGGTAGAGTTGAGGTACCAACCACCATCAATAAGCCATGGACCAATGGAAACCCCATTTTGGGTCCTCTATGTAGTGGTCTTAGCAAAACCTAGCCTAGGGCTAATGGGTTTAGGAGACCACCTACATGAGTTTCCCAAAAGTATCAAGGGATCAAAACCTAAAAGTTTAAGTTTACGATATTGAGTGATTGTGAGTGCAAGTGATTGTAAGTGATTGCCTTTAGCCCTAGACCAACACCCAGGGTCAACTCTAAGGTCCAGCAGTCCTAAGGGTGACTCATCTTGAGTTCCCCCATAGTGACCCCACCTACTAAGTGCTAAAGGTTAGGACTAATATGTGGAATTTCAAGTTGAGTAGAGAAGAGTTTGGAATTTCTAATAGTGAGGGCTCCTTGTCTAGTTTTCTAAGAATAGTCAATAGGAAAGTCCTATGGCTAGAACTTAGGCTACTAAAGAGGAAAAACTAAACCTCAACCAAAAGTGAGGTCAACATAGTTATAGCAGGGTACTAAACATGGAAACAGTACAGGTGCAAGTAGTACAAACAGGTGCTAAGTAGTAGTACATCTAAAATCAATATGTATAACATAGAAATTGCAAAGTAAAACACTACTTAACACACAAGAAATATAAACTAAATTGGAGCAAACGTGAATAGTAGATGTAGGAAATGCAGGACATGCATTCAACATATAACAAAGAATACCAAAACAAACCAAATATACACGAAGAACTACAATAGAAAAAATAATCAAGACTCTAATTATCCTCCTCCTTCTCATCATCATCATCTACATCTTCATCCATCATTTTTCTACGCTCAAAAGAAGGGTAGTTAGGATAACTAGGAAACTCAACACTATGGTCACCACACAGAAAACTCACTAAGGAAGTGTTGAAGCTGGCTTCATAATCACTTTTCCGTCTCATGTATTATTCTATGTGGCTCCAATGATCCTAATTATCTTGAAGCTAACATTGCATTAAAAACATATCTAATTCAAAGTCCAAGGTCTAACTTATATGTTCTTCCCTAATACCAGGAGGTGGAGCAATAACACTGGAGGTAGAAGGTCTAGAGGTAGAAGTAGATGGAATATCAGAAGTTGTACCTCTAGATCTTCCATAAATGTCCACATTAGCCTTGCTAATGGGCTTTAGTGGCTTTAGTTGCTCCTCTCAAGTCTCTCAAGTCTCATATTTCACTCCATATTTCACTCTAGATCCTTTGCATATAGTAAAGATAAGGGAAGGGAAGCCCAAACCTGCAGAAGAACTAGCTCTGACGGAGGTGTAAATGGCCTTGAAGATGAGAGAGCTAATATCAATGAGTTTCATCTTCTGAATGAAATAGCTCAAGATGGATCTCTCATGAATCACCTCGCTAAAATAGTTCGAGGGTAGCAATTGAGCAGAAATAAAATAGTGTCATGCCTTCGATGGGGCATTAAGTGTAGAACAAGAAAAATTTACCTTATGATCATTTCTGATCTTCCAAACTCCACGCCTATCTATAAGGTAAACAATAATCTCATCTAGCTCTTACTTAAAAGGCTCAAACTCTGCATAGTAGCAATCCAAAGTAGCAGGTAAACCATATAACACATTAATCCTCTCAGGAATGAACTCAACTCCCATTCCTCGAACAAATACCTCATCTTTTGGAGCTTCAAGCAGATTTGCATAAAATTCCCTCACAACAAAAATAATTGCTATGGAAGTGAAGTAGCAAAAAACTTCCCAGTGTCGAGCAGCAATCAAATTTTCTACTGCCTCGCTAGGACTAGAAAAACTTCACTCCGCAATAAACTTCCTTGACAACAAAAAAGCGTTGTATCTATCATGTGCTTTAGGATTTACAAACTTTGTGTTGTCAAAATTTTCTTTCCCCTTTCCTCCTTTTGTTTTAGGATCCATCTCAAATATCTAGAAAAATTCAAAAATAAATTGCTTATATTAGTTCTAAAGGCTCCTACAAGTAATATCCAAGCAAATGAAGCTTCCAACCATAGATTTCTCACTAATATATCCAAAATTTGTGATTTTCACTCGATGTGGAAGAAATCCATGGTGAAACAACAAAATTTTACCCAAAAATGTAGATCTAACCTTGAAAAGAAAAAAATTGGTGATTTTAAGCTCTAAAACTTAAAGAATCATGAGCTGTGGAGAGCCCTAGGAGTCACTTTTTGCGAAATGGAGGAAGAAGATGAATATTTGAGCTAAAAAATGCTGATGATTCAGTTCATTTTGTGATTTTAAGTCTTTTTGGCTGGTTCAACCAGTTTGGCGCTGGTTTCAAAGCCTAGGCACCATGCTGTACAAATAACTGGCGCTTAGGTGCCAATTCGGGTGCCTAGGTGCCAGGTCCCAACTTTGTAAAATTTGCTTTTTAAAGTGTGGCACATCAAGCCTAAGGTCTCCAAACCAAAATTACATCAATTTAACATCGTTCTAATAATCAATTATCTTCATAACATCTCCCAACATCCATTTGCTCAATCATAACTTCTAGACTTAATCATCCAAACATACTAACACATATGATTTTTCACAAACTTAACACAATTTCATTAACAAACAAGTTTCAGTACAACGGACAAAAAGCAATAAAGGAGATCAATTCAACACCAATACAAGTACCATATCATGTAGTACCAAACACACCCATATATCTAAGGTCGACACAATAACTGTAAAACATAAACATCTAACGCACTTAAACACTCCGATTATTAGTAATTTTTGGCACAATTATCTTCCACCTTTTAGATCGATAAATAATTACGATCATACAAGTGGTAGAAATGAGCATGAGGAAATTCTGCAGCAATTTTCTCTCTGATCCATTTGTTATCGTGATACATATTTACCTGGTACTCTTGATAACACGCCAAGTAGTTGAATTGGAGTTTCATCTACCACTCCAAATGCTCGTACTGGTGATACATGTCACTCAACGTGTTGTGTAGAATTGTTAACCTCTCTTCAACTTTCATCAATTTGTAGGTGATCACCTCCAAAACTCAATGCAAAAAAGCCATTGAAGTAAGTTTGGGCGTCCTTGTGCACAAACTTCTTCTCATTCACATCATCATTACTTTTACTCTCCATTTAGACAATGAATTTGGACTAAGAACTCAATTCCTCTATAAGGTTGCTTCTCTTAGGCCTAGATACGAAGTTTTAGGCTCAAGGGATGGGCTTAGGTGGGTTTTATTGGAAAGAAATGGGTTAAAATTGCTAGCGGCGATTTTACCTATTTTCCATACTATGGCGCCTAGGTGCCAGTTTCTGGCACTTAGACACCAGGCCTTCTGCCAGCTGGCGCTTAGGCGCCAGTGCCCAAATATACACTGCTTCACCTCACGTTAAAATTTTCACGTCCCAATCTCGTTTCATTATTCAAATTAGTGTTTTGTGCCTCCTTACATCTTGTAGGTCTCAGTACTACATCATATGGTTCATATAAAAAAATAATCATAAATCAATTCACACAAATAACAATGGGTTGCCTCCCACAAAATACTTAATTTAACGTCGTCAGCCCGATGTATCCAATATATTTACTCTGGTTGACCCAACATTAGGATCTCTTCATACAAAGGCTTGTAGGTTTCAATTGATGTCCATTTACTTTAATTATTCATTTAGTTTTTGGATCTTTTATATTTACAACACCATAAGGATATACTTTCATCACAATAAATGACCCCGATCACCTGGACTTAAGTTTTTTGGGAAATAATTTCAATCAAGTGTTGTATAATAAAACCCCTTTTTCCGGCTCAAAATATTTTCTTAAAATCTTCTGATCATGCCAATTTTTCATTTTTTTCTTTATAAATTCTAGCATTCGCATAAGATTCATTTCTAATTTCCTCGAGCTCATTTAACTGTAGTAATTATTTCTCACCAGCATCTTTCATGTTATAACTAAATTACTTTTTTGCCCAATAAGCTTAATGTTCTAATTCAACTGGTAAGTGACAAGCCTTCCCAAATATGTGCCTATATGATGACATTCTACAAGAGTTTTGTAAGCAGTCTTTTAGGCCCATAATGCATAATCAAGTCTAACAGATCAATCTTTCCTATTAGGATTTACAGTGTTTTCTAAAATGTCTTTAATTTCACGATTGGATACTTCTGCTAAACCACTGGTTTGAGGGTGATATGCTGTGACAATTTAATGTTTAATTCCATATTTCCTTGTTAATTTTTCAATTCTAAAGTTTTTAAAATGACTTCCCCTAGCTGTAATGATCACGCTTGACACTCCAAATCTTGTAAAAATATTTTTCTTTAAAAATTTTACAACACTTCGAGCATCACAATTGGGTAAAGCAACAGCTTCCATCCATTCTGAAGCATATTCCACTACAGTTAAAATATATAAATTTGAAAGATGGTATAAATGGTCACATGAAATCCAAACCCCATACATCCAAAATTTCAACTTCTATAGTAAAATTTAGGGGCATTTCATTTCTCTTAGAAATATTGCCTATTCTTTAACATGTATCGCATGTTTTTATATAAATATTAACATCCCTAAATAAAGTAGCCCAATAAAGTCCAGATTATAATTTTTTTATGCAGTTATATCCACTCCAAAATATCATCCTAAATCAGATTCATGACATTTTTTAATAATTTCCTTGGATTTTTCAATTAGAACACATCTTCTGATAACTAAGTCCTTACACTTTTTATATAAATAAGGGTCATCATAAAAGTAAAATCTTGTGTCATGAAAGAACTTCTTCTTTTGATGGCTTTCTAATATGTGTGATAAAATATTACTAACTATATAGTTAACAATATCTGTATACCATGGAATACACCACTCAGAAACAGAGTATAATTGCTCATCAGGAAAATTTTCATTTATTCAATATCATTATCACCATAATTTTTTTTGTTCTGGCCTTGATTGTTCTGGCCGTGATAAATGATCAGTTATTTGATTATCAGTACCCTTCATATCCACTACTTGAAAATCAAACTCCTGCATCAGAAGGACCCATCTAATTAATCATGGTTTTGCATCATTCTTCGACATCAAATATTTAATAGCAAAATGATCAGTATGCACAATATATTTTGCCCCAATAAGATAAGACCTAAATTTATCAAAAGCATACACTATTGCCAATAACTTCTTTTCAGTAGTGGTATAATTAATTTGAGCCTCATTAAGGGTTTTACTGGCATGGTATAACTTTAAAACTCTTATCGTATTTTCTCCCTAATACAACCCCAATAGCATAATCACTTGCACACACATTACTTCAAATGGTTTTTTCCAATCAGGTGAAACAATCAAAGGTGCAGTGATTAATTTTTCCCTTAATAAATTGAAGACAATTAGACATTCCTCATTAAAATCAAAATTCATGTCTTTTTCTAAAAGATGGCATAGAGACTTAACAACTTTTGAAAATTCTTTAATATAATGTCTGTAGAACCCAACATATCCTTAAAAACTCCTAACTCCTCTCACTGACGTAGGAGGTAGTAATTCCACAATAACTTGATTATTTGTGGGATTTATTTCCATGTCATTTTTCAGAAATCTTATGCCCTAACACATTTCTTCCTGCTACCATAAATTGACATTTTTCC
Organism: Phalaenopsis equestris; assembly: GCF_001263595.1. NCBI lineage: Eukaryota > Viridiplantae > Streptophyta > Magnoliopsida > Asparagales > Orchidaceae > Phalaenopsis > Phalaenopsis equestris. Next base: position 78,237 of record NW_018224673.1, on the reverse strand, counting down.
CAATTGATAACTAAATTTGTTTCTTCACATCGTTTTAGAACCTTAGCTAAATTATCTAAACATGAATAAAAAAAGGTCCCAAAAACTGAGAAATCGTCCATGAAAATTTCAAATCCTTTCTCAATTAAGTCATAGAAAATAATCATCATGCACCTTTAAAAGGTTGCAGATGCATTACATAAACTGGAAGACATCATTTTAAAAGCAAAAGTCTCATATGAACTTGTGAATGTCGTCTTTTTTTTATCCTCGGGGGCTATGGGTATTTGGTGGTATCCGAAATATCCATCCAAAAAGAAAAAATATCGGTGCCAAGCAATTCTATCCAACATCTGATCCAGAAAAGGTAGAGAAAAGTGATTTTTCCTAGTGGCAAGGTTTAATTTTCTATAATTATACATATTCACCATCCAATAACTTATGTTGTTGGAATTAACTCATTCCGCTCATTTACTACTACAACCACTCCCCCTTTCTTAGGAATACAGTGAATTGGACTAATCCAAGCATTGTACGAAATAAGATAAATAATTCCAGCATCCAACTACTTATTTCTTTTTTAACAATTTTTTTCATAATATGGTTCAATCTCCTCTCAGGATCAACCCTAGGTGGATGATCATCTTCCAATAAAATCTTGTGCATACAGATTGAATGACTAATTTCTTCAATATTAGCTAACGTCCAACCAAAGGTTTTCTAATGATTTTTCAAAGTGCCCATTAATTTTTCTTCCTGGTCTTCAATTAAATTAAAGGATATTATTATAGGTAATGTAGATAAAGTCCCTTAAACTGTACTTTAAATGAGTAGGGAGCACCATCATCTCAATTTCAGGAGGTTTTTCAATTGAAGAAATCAGAGGTTTACTATTTTTAGTAGTGTTTAAAATCTTAAAACTTTCCTGAACATAATTTGAATCCCAGTATTTATCTCATTTGATTTATCTTGATCATCAATTTAATTTTCATCCTTCAGTTATTGTTGATTTATTTTGACTTCATATCTTTCTCAAAAATGAGTATTAATTAAGTATTAATAATATCCATTTTGTAACATTTATCATCTTTTCTTTTAGCTAGATACTCTATATATTTTAACACATTAAAAGTAAGTTTCTGGTCATTAACTCTCATAGTCAACTCTCTTTTTCGCACGTCTTTCATTGCTCATCCAGTGGTAAGGAAATGTCTCCCAAAAATGATAGATATTTATTTATCTTCCTCCATATATAAAATGATGAAAACCACAGGAAAGATAAATTTTTTCACTTTTACAAGTACATCTTCTATAACCCCCTTAGGATAAGTGATAGATCGATCAGCTAACTACAGGGTTACAATAGTGGGAAAAATCTCTCCTAAGCTTTGTCTTCTGAATATAGAAAATGGCATGACGTTAATGCTAGCTCCTAAATCACATAAATATTTTCCAAAAAATCTGTCTCCAATTGCACAAGGTATTGTAAAGCTACTAGGATCTTTGAGTTTTGAGGAAACTATTTCTAAATTATTGTACTACATTCTTCACTTAGTGCAACAGTTTCGTAATCTTCAATCTTCCTCTTTTTGCTTAAAATTTATTTCATAAATTTAGCATAACTTGACATTCATTCCAAAGCTTCAGCAAAAGGATTATTAATGGTAAGCTTTTTAAATACCTTGAAAAACTTTGAAAACTAATGGTCCAGCTTTTGCTGTCCAAGAATTTGAGAAAATGGAGGTGGTGGTCTTTTTAAATTGATCTTAGTTGGAGAGACATATTTTTTACATTCTTAGGAACAATTTCTTCTTCTTTTTCAGTTTCTTTAGTCTCCCCCTCAACTTTAATCTATTTTTGAATTCCAACACTTAATTCTCTTCCACTCATAAGTTGGATAGCTTTAAATTTCTCTTGCTCTTTGTTCTTATCTTTAGAATTTATTTCAACATTACTTGAATGTGTTCCCTGAGGCTTATTGCTAAGTGCATTAGCAATTTATCCCAGTTGTTCTCAATATTTCTTATTATAACATTTTGACTTTGTAATTAATTCCCTATCTATAACATCAATTCTTTTATAAACAACTTATTCTCATTAATTGGTTGGTTATTTGTAAATCTAGGAGGGTGAGAAGGTTCGTAGTTAACACTACCCTGGTGGTTCCATTTCCTAATGAATTTGCTTGATTGTTTCTCCATTATTCATTTCTGCCACTAGAATTATTATTCCAGTTAAAGTTATAGTGGTTTTTCCAACTTGGGTTATAATAGTTCAAATATGAGTTATTGGGTCTATCGTTAATTGCATTTTAAGTCTCTAATGATGGTTACAAATCAATAATATGTCCTAATAAATTTTCATCTATCACATGAGGTGTTTGAGAAAAGTTCATTCCAAATTGATTTATCTTCCTATATATTGCAACAACTTGACATGCCAATATAGAAATTGCATCATTATCATGAAACTAGCTACTTAGGATTTACCTTTCAGAGGGCTACTGAAAATTGTTTGTAGTCATCTCTTCAATCAACACATAAGCTACATCAAATGGTTTTGACAATAATGAACCTCCGACAACAACATCAATAATATCTAAGGGATCCTACTAACCCAATATACAATGTTTGAATAATTAACCAGTCTGACAAAACATGATGCAGACACCTCCTGAGGAGTTCTTTAAATTGTTCCCAAACTTCGTATATTGACTTGCTTTCATACTGAGTAAAAGACGTAATATTATTTCTACGCTTAACAGTTTTTGAAGGTGAAAAATACTTAGCCAAGAAGTTTTGTGCTAATTCTCCAAAATTTCTAATAGATCCAGGTGCTAATGAGTTTAACCACATATTAACTTTATCCCTTACTAGAAAAAGAAAAATTTTAAGTCTAACAATATCATTTGATACGCCATCATATTTAACTGTAGCTTATAGTTCTAGAAAACATACAAGGTGCAAGTTTGGATCTTCAGATGGTGCTCTTCCAAACTTATTATTTTGTATCATTTATATAATAGCAGGTTTAAGTTCAAATGAGTTAGTCGCTATAACAGGGGTTTGTATACTTAAGTGAATTTCATCTGTTGTAGGGTTTGCATTGTTCCTTAAAGGCCTTTGTATATTACGATGTTCATTTTCAACAGTTTGATTTTCAAAATTATCTTGTGATGTGTTTGTCATTTCGATAGAATTGTGAAGTTCTTTTTATTTTTGAATTTTTCTTATGATTTTTCCTAACTCAGAATCATAAGGCACTAAATCTTCAGATCCTGAACTATGCATGCAATATTAAAAGTTCAGAAAAATAAAAGTAAAACAAAACACTCAAAAATAAAAATATGTATATTTTTATTTTTTATTTTAGTTTTCTCTCTCTCTCTCTCTCTCCTCTCTTTTATAATTTTAAAAAAATAAATAAATACATATAAAGGGAAAATAAAATACAATTCTCCTAAAACAAACCTATAGTTAAATAAGAATTTCTAAAGTTAAAAATTTTGTTATTCCCCTACAACGACGCTAAAAAACTTGACCCGACCCACAATTACAAAATTATTTAAGTTCTGAAAGATGACAAAAAACTTGACCTAATTTATATTCAGTGGCTAGTGTGCAAAATAAATATGATATAAAATTGACTAATGACTTACACACTACGGGTACTACACAAACATACGTATCATTTCAAGTAATGTAGAGTTTTCTTTAAATACTCCAATATCGAACCGACAGAGAATAAGTGAATTTCTGTGTCAACTTAGAAATATTTCTGCTTAAATTGTAAACAAAAAATTGTAGGAGAATAATATCAAACTTTTTGTAAAAGGCTATAAACTAAAGTTTTCTAATATGGAATTAAAGATAAAAGTATATGCAAATTTTCTAAACTACATATGTTTAAAGAAGTACAATTATAATAAAAATTCATTCCCCTTGCAAAGAGATTAAAATCAGTGTAGGAATTAAGTTCTTAAAGATAAAAATGAGGTTTTGTGATACATAGAAGCATACATATTCTTTATTCTCTCCTGAGTGCATAAAAAACATTGGCTAATTTAAAGTTATGTTCCTGATTGATATGGTTGTACTGAGTAGATTCTAGTCTCTCAATTTCAGAATACCTACTGTACCTTCTCTATAGAACCAAGCAGGCCTCTTGTTCCAAACTAAAGACAAAAATTGATAAAGGTAACAGTCTGTCATTCTAGAATTATCAATTCTACGCATATCAAAAATTTTCTCCCCATCTATTTGCACTCCGCTTTGTACGTGACATCCCCTCAATTCAAGGTTTAGTGTGGTACTCAATAGTTGGATGAAATCATAGCCCTCCCAGGTCATTATGTTTCGCAACGAATTTTAACATTACAAATTGTTAGTTTACAAAGTAAATTAAGAATCAATAAAAATACCCGCACAAATTTTTGGAATAAAAGAAATCTTCAAAACATTCTAACCCCACACATGATTACCTTTCATGGCAAGGAGAAAAGAAAGAAAAGTACTCAGAATTCATGGGAATAGCAAAACAAAACATGATATATAATAAAAACCAATTTTAGAAAACAAAACTTAAGCAAAAGTATAAATACTTATCTCAAACTTTTCCCCAAGAAATCTTCTAAAGTTTCCTGATTGAACTTGACTCCACAAAACTCACACTAGACTCAACAAACACTCACAATCACGACACTCTCATTATGGTGGCTATCTACCCCACCAACAAACACTCACAATCACGACACTCTCATTATGGTGAGTGGTTTAACCTACCCAAAAATGACTTTCCTCTCCTCCTCCTCTCTTCTTGGACATCTGGAAATGCTTCCTATATATAAATCTTTGAAAATAACCAAGTGTCACTTTAGGCACCTTTTCAAAAATCATCTAAATTCATTGAATATATGCATAACTGTCTATGATGCCTAGATGCCAAACCGTGGCACCTAGGCGCTGAGCTTCTAGAACATTCTGGCGCCTAGGTGCTAGGTCAATTTATTTTCTCTTTGGCTTCATTTGACCCATTTTTGCTCCTTTTGCTCTTAAACTTCATTTCTTGTACCTGAAATAAAAAACACACAAAATATATTTCATTAAAGCGCAATATCCTTAAAATGAGCAAGAAATATACATATAACAATAGGTAATTTTAAGACGTGTAAACTACCTTCACATAGAAGGTCCATGTTTGAAGTAGACCAATTCTCATGCCACATGTCCCTCAAGTGGAAACTTCATAATGATGTGGTATGTTGAAACAATAGTACAAAAATTGGTAAGGAGAGTTCAACTATATATAGTGATGTAATTAATTGAGGTGTCGACTCTAAGAATGTTAGCTAATATAATGAACCGATAATCACTATCTCCCCACATTTTTGTTAAAGTACTCATTTAGTTTCCCTTTAGTACTTTAAAAAAATTATATATTCATATAAATAAGGGGCCTATATTCTAATATAGACAAGTTTGCTTAATTCTTGTCTTTTCAAAGATGCTCTTGATAATAATAATGATAGAGCTCCTTGTTTTAATCAGTATGATATCATGAAAATGTCATCATAAGTATTAACATTCAATAGTCTTTTAGCTTTAGAGAAGGAGATGAGGATAACTTCAGTGATGGATGACAGTATTATTATGTTTGAGTTCACCTCTCTTCAACTTAATTGCTTGAGGCTAGCTTAATAAGCTGCTTACTAAATAATATAAATTACCCAAGAAAATATAACATGAAGGAAAAGATATCTAATCATATCTCTTAAGTGGGAGCTAGTTATTTAAGTTAAAGGTGGCAAAAGTACTCCTTTTTTTAAATGATTTTATTAAATTGGTTGTGAATGCCCATAATGAGGCGACTATAGGGAAATGATAAGAATATGGTGTTTTTAATGATAACTTTATCTTCTTATAGTCATCATGTCTCCCAAAAAAAACTTAACTGATGGTACACTGACTAAGGTTGATGAAGATGTTATATGGCCAATAATGAGTAAAATTTAGATGTAGAAGCTTGGAATTATTAAATTATTTTTAAGTAAGTGACCTTACTTTCTTCACTCAATAATGACTTTGGAGTTAACTTGAGGATGATGCCTCTACTTTCTGATTGTATTCCTCTGTGTTCACATGAGTGTTTGCAAGTTCCATTAACATGACTAGTATACTTGATAGATATGAATCAAGTGCATAACTGAATGGTTCCTTATAAAGACATTAGGTTAGGAAAATTTAATCCACAATAGACTATAAGTCTTTAACCTTGATCATCTCTCTATAAAATTATTAATGAAGCATCTATGCAACTCGCCAAACTCTTGGCACATTTTTAATAAATCCTAGGAGTTCTTATGGGGACAGTGAATGTTAGCAAATTGAGTTATAAACATCATATTGACTTAACAAATAACGTAATTATAACTAATGCTAAGCAAGAATAATATATAAAGGCCTATTTCTTAAAGATCATGAAGAATAACTAACACTTTAGAATTTTTTTTTATTTATCTATTAATGAGACAATTCATTCAAAGTAAGCTATGTTTTTCATTGTATTAATCCATCATTAGTAACTGTTCACTTGCGAGTTCTCAAAATTGGAAGCCATTTGGCTTTGGCATTATCTTTGAAAAAGTCATTTATCAATTGCAGTATTTTCTCTCCACTTGTTATTCTCATTAAAGAGGTTTTGAGGTACTCCTTTTATTTTAATTTTGGATAATAAATCTCGTCTTGGGATCGCATCGCTCTTACTCTCACGTTCCTCATCACCATCATGATAGTTTACTCTTTAAATTGTTTTACTCTTGGCATAGTTCTTGTGATCAAATCCAAGGTGCTTTGGATCGTTTAACCTAATCATTCATCCTTTTTACTTTGTTGTTGAGTAATAAAAAATAAATGTCTTTGCATGTTTATAAAGGTTTCTCTTGGTTGATGTTTTTTGGTTGCTTGTCTACTACGCCCTTTAGTAAATCTTTGTGTGTTCCTTCTAGTTGTTGCTATTTTTCCATGCTCATCACACTTAAAATAATGTTGACATCTATTTTAATAGTTTATGTTAAAATTTTACTAAGTTGGAAAAGTTAAAAAAAGAGTTGTAAGCAGAGGAATAGATAACAATTATTTTAGCTTAAAAGGGTTTAATTAAAAGACACAACACAAAATTCTTTGCTCCCTCTTAGATTCTCTATTTATAGATGAGAATATATGGTAAAAAGCACTACAAGAAAATAAATAAATAAAGGAAAATATATAAGGTGTGCAGACTAATTGCCTACATGAAATCAAACTAATAGTTGATTGTTGGATGAAAAAATGTTATTTGGTTTCATAAGAATATGGGAAGGTTGTCTGTTCGAAGGGTAGGTGGCTACTTAAGCTAGATGTTTTTGTGAATTTGCTTGTGTATTTTAGACAAATTCTTACGCCTTGAGATTTTTTTTCCTTTGTTTCGGTAAGTGAATTCAAATTGTTGTTGGCAAGTTGACACCATGAACCTGGTTGGCAAGTTCTCTCAGAATCAATATGGTGATTTTTTTTTAAGTTTAATTTGCTATTCTCCTAGAAATCTAGTTGGCAATTTAATATTCGTAATTTTCTTTTGGGTGAATATTTCTTTTAGGTGTGCAACACTAGATCTAACTATGATTGAATCACTATAAAATACCAAAATCTATTATTACAGGCATATTTGAGACTTTATAAAATGCGCCCTTAAATATCATCAAGATTGAAATCACTCTTATTAATAAATATTAGATCTTTTTTAAAATTTGAAAGTATGAGATCAAGCTACCAAGCTAAAAATTGGGGTTATCAAAATTAATTTAAAGATGATAAAAAAATTCTAAAACAAAACACCCACCTTTACATTGATCTTCAATTGCATATTCAAATACTTATTAATTTAAAATTTAGCAATGACAAATGTAATATTACTACTATTAACAAATAAAAAATTGTTAGCCTTAAATTATCAAACCTTTTTTTCATTACACTCCCAAACAGGTCCATATATAACAAGATATTTGAGTTAATTTCAAAATAGTTAGGAAAAGTAAAAAAAAAAAAAACATGAATCACATTTGTATTTTAGTTGGGAAAAAATATATTCGAATTAAAAAATATATTTTACTTGAATAAAAAAAATATTTTTCTTGAAAAATATTCAAACCTTTTTTTTTTTTTTATCTGAATTGGCACCAACCTTCTTCTTTTGTTAGATTAATGTTTCAAAATTCTAACAAGTTTTAATTAAGCTCAAACTAATAATCAATTATCTACTATCTTTATCAATTGAACGTTCAAAATGTAAATAAAATTTTTAAATCTAGATCATACACACACACATGCATATATATATATATATATATTAAAAAAGAAATGGCCAAAGACTATCATACGAGCCCCAATCATCCCATATGCACCTATAATTTGAGGACCTACTCTCGGGGGGAATCGAACCCCTGACCAGAAGGTATTTACAACTGACAAACAGATGTCCGACCAACTGATTTCTGTACGCGGCGCATATATATATATATATATATATATATAACATTATAAATATTAAATAGCTCGGAGATGAGGACACGAGCTTAGCGTAAAAAGTTTGCTTGTAGAATCATTACTCACAATGATAATCTTTGAAAATAAGGAAGACAGAATATGAAAAATCAAGGAACCTTTAAGCATGAAGGTTCGTTCATATAAAAAGGTCGCATTTCTTTGAAGTTTGGATGTGTTTTAATTCGAAACAGCCTTTCAGGCATATTTCGCTAGAAATAGAACAAGACATTTTCTCTAATTTTGAACATTACAGGCATATATGGTAAGATTTCCTTTGGAGTATGAGCTAGAGAGAGAGAGAGAGAGAGAGAGAGAGAGAGAGAGAGAGAGTAAACAACAAAAGTACATTAATTGTGATCTCTCTAGTATGATTCAGTATGGATATCAATTACTAGGGATAAAAGAGCAAAAAATCTGGAATGCCATATAGAACCTAGAATTCTATAGAGGATCCAACATATAAATATACATATATATATATATGTTTAAAGGCTGCCGCGTACTCTAGCTTGTTGGTTAGCATCCACCATATAAGGTCACTCAGGTCGGCGGTTCGAATCCCCTCCGGCACAGTTGACCTTAAAAAAGTTTTACTCGGATTGTTAGGTATATTAGGAGTGGTTGGAGACCCATATAATAGCCTCTGACCATTCATATATTAGACGAAATATCATTTTTTTAAGGTCAGATCTCAACTAATATTAGACAATTCTATGACATCCCATATAATAGCCTCTGACCATATCTGTGTATGCATTTAATTTTTGTTTAATAATTTTTTTAACACTAAACTTTTCAATAACAATAAATAATCTGAGAGATTTTTCTTGGCATCACCAAACGAGTAATGTAGCAATAGTTGACGGACACGCAGGATAAAAGGTTAAGAATTTTAGCAGGGCCTCCAACCCCCAAAGGAAAAAAAATACATGAAAAAGCTCCACATAAAATTTGAATTAACAAACATAAAAAATAACACTATGCCCCCCTTAACGCTCGAAACAAGAGCGAACTCTCTCTTATGAAAATAAATTGAAATTAAGAAATTGATTGCACATTTCTCATAATACTCAATAAAACCTTACATCAGATGCAATATTGTATCAGGACGTCCAATTAAAATTGGCCACGTGTTAAGATGGGTCCCATACTTTTAAAAAACAACCAACCAGTGTATTTCAGTAGGTTCCACATTTTAATGTGACCCATTTTAATTGGACACCTGACGCAAATTTGCTTGCGTCAGTTGTCCTGATGTAATAATTTCTCGAACTACACGGTGCACAACCATCCAATTTACTATGAATGGCTAGAATCACCATTGTTTGTTTCTCATATCAATCAAGAAGAATTTGAAGTAGATGATGGGGAAATGATAATTGGAGAGAATCTTAGCCCCTCCCATAATGCTATTTTGACTTTAAAGCCTCAGCTGCTAGATTTCTTCAATAATAGAGAATTTCGTCACCTCCTAAATTCAATTCTTTAGGAAAAACGAATTTTAAGTATCACAAGCAACCCTAAATTTTTTTTTTTTTTTTTTTTGAAGATTTACATACATAACACTCAATTCCAATGTATTTACATATTTTAACATCTAAACTTGCATATTTTACATACATACCACTTTATCCATTCATGAAAACATATATTTATCTTTTTAAAAGTTAAAGCGGTGATATTTTTTATATGATATGAAAGATTTGGATGGTATAAATGTGAAAAGCACAATTTTGGTGCTAGATATGTAAATATATAGGAATTGAGGGGTATATATGTATATGCCCATTTTTTTGGCAGGATGAGCATTCAAATCTGACACTTCAAGATTCTTCAATTTAATTTCAACCAATATATTACGCGAGCGCACACGGAACAAAACATTCAACATACATTTATTTGGAAGCTCCATGATTACTCAAAACACCAAGCATACAATCATCATGCATGCAAAATAATTCATTCATTTATGCAAGAAGAATAACAGCTAAATTACTGTTTAATACCTAATATTATCAAATCAAAGTTTAGAATAAAGCAGAGAGGCACATAAAAAAAAAAGCTACAAATTCATGCAAGTTCTAGAGAATTAGGTCAACAATATCTCTTTAGTATTTGGTAGGGTTTAATACAACTTGATAGGAAGCAAACACATGAATCAATATATAATATTACCAATAGACACAACCAGCCTGGCATAACATCAGTAACCAAAACTTCCAAGTGCAGCCAGAACAAACAAAAAAGATAAAATTTGGATCTACTCAAACTTGCCTTTGTGGTTTGAGATGTCTATTTCGTTCTGTTCCCCTGCTATCCACTGCTCTCTCAACTGTTACAAGAAAGAACAAAGTTGGCATCGAACATGGAAAGAAATAAGATTCAAAAAAAAAAAGAAATGATATTACTGAAAGGCATTAAAGATGATGACTCCAATCATATGAAAATTATGCTGTGCTCATTTTTAGAACCAAATCATATGTTTCTGTAGCTGAAATTTAAAGATTTGGTAGCGCTCAAGTTACCATTATTACGTCGTATTATGAAACTACAAATATTATTTTATTTAAAATACCTACATAAGGAAATGTATTTTGAAGGTCGATAAGACCAAAATTTGCACTTTCAGTTAATGTTCAACCGAGATTTTCGATTTTAAGAGTTCTTTTTGTCCATATTTTTCCACTTTTGTTCTGTAATGGATACCATAAAAGCTTAGCCATTATATTTTTTTACCATGTAGGTGTTGAGGTGGCATGAGAGGTTTGACTACAGATAATGATATTTTGTACCAACTTGATTGCCTATAGAGAAGAAAAATAGTTTAAGAAATCATTAAATTTGAAAAAGGTACCATCTGGTTGGATATGATCATTAATTTAAGATACCTTAAATATGCTGAAATATATTTCATAAATCAAATGAATGAAAAACTAAAGAATCATTTTCTAAAACAATAATTTCTACCCACAACCAACTAAATTTGCCCTTGAACATAAAAACTTAAATGGCTGCGAAAAAGCTTCAGTAATTCGAAAAATTCTTATACATTTTCAATCTAATAAAAATATTAGAAGGGTTTTCTCCGATTGTGATGAACAAAAGTTTGTCAATTTATTGAACCCTTTAGCATCCATTCAATGTTATATAAGGCTAAAAGATTAAAAGCCTCAAAATCAAGAACATAATGGCAGGAGAATGTGAATTTACCTTTGCACGATGTGCTTTCTGAAATCTAAAGCCCTGGATAAAAAGGGTATACTGAAGCATTAGCAACAAGATTCCATTTCAAAAGCACTCATAAACATTGCTGAATATAATTGCTTTTAGGAATACCTTGTCAGTCCCATAAATGTAGTCACAATAGGTAAATACCGATGCAAAGTTACTTTGGCTCTGCCCACCAACATAATGGTGATAATCATGGTGTTCCGCACCTCCATAGAAAGGAATAAACTTTGTAGGGCTGAAGGGAAAGTCATAACTGTATAAAGTAAACTTGTTAATGACAACATTGCAGTGCATAAAATAATTAACAAATAAAATTAAAATGAAAGAGCATATTAATTTCTAAAACCAACAATAACAACAACAACAACAACAAGCCTTTATCTCAGTAAGTGGGGCCGGCTACATGACTCATTTCCCATTGTTTCCTATTGAGTGTCATAATTTCATTTAATTCTAATAAATTAAGATCATTTTTTATACAATATGCCCATGTCTTCTAAGGTATACCTCTGTTTTTCTTAACATTAGTCGAATCTAAAACATCTACTCTACTAATTGGATCATCAGATGGTCGACGTTGGCTCTCTCTCATTTTGTTCGCCATTGGAGCTACACTAACCCTACCATGGATATATGTATTTCGTAATTTGCCTCTAAGCGTCAATCTACTAATCCACCTAAGCATTCTCAGCTCAGAAACACTGAACTTTGTTTTATGCTTCTCTTTTAAAGGCCAGCATTCTGTGTCATAGAGCATTGCAGGTCTCACCAACATTTTATAAATTTTTTTTTTAAGTCTAAGCAATACTTTTCTATCACACAATAGGTCTATTGAATTCCTCTACTTCAACCAATCGACTTGAATTATACTAATAGCATCCCCATTTATATCACCATCATTTTGAATAATAGACTCAAGATACCTAAAATGTTCACACCTTCTAATGATTTGATCACCCATAGTTACAACTCTGCCCCTAGAGTTACTGCTACTAAAATTACATTCCACACATTTAGTTTTAGATATAATCAAACGAAGGCCTTTAGACTCCAATGTAGACATCCATAATTCAAAATTTGTCTCAACTATTTCTTTAGTCTTATCCATAAGAAGGATATCATCAGCGAAAAGTATACACCAGTACATACCCCTGTAAGTGTCCAATAAGAGCGACCATAACTAAAGCAAAAAGATATGGGCCTAAAGACGATCTCTGATGTAATCCAACTTAAATAAGAAAATACTTGTTCAATCCTCCTTCTGTTCGAACAGAAGTGACAACTAAAATATACATATCATTAATGACTTGAATATAAGTCATATCAATACCTTTCATCTCTAGAACTCTCCAAAGGACTTCTCTTTGAACCTTATCATAAGCTTTTCTAAATCAATAAAAATCATATGTAAATCCGCTTTACTCTCTGTACTTCTCCATCAAACCTCTCAATAAATATATAACTTCCATAGTAGACATGTCCGACTTAAATCCAAACTGATTATGAGAAATCTTTGTATCACATATTAACCTGCGTTCAATTACCCTCTCTCATAATTTTAAAGTATGACACATCGCTTAATTCTTCTATAATATGCACACTCTCTCGTAGATCCTCTTTATTCTTAAAAATGTGGACCAAAATACTCTTCATCCACTCCTCAAACATCATTTTAGCTTTTAGAATAATATTAAAAAGTTTAATACGCCAACTAAGAAACTCCAAATCTCCTAAATTTCCACAATTAAGATGGGATATCATAAGTTGCTACTAATTTTCCATCCTTAGTTTTTTTTAAAGCCTACTCAACTTAATCTTTTTTTACTAATGCTACAGTAAAAATAAAATATTTTATTATTATTAGCGATATTAAGATCAATAAGGTTGATCATATTTTTAAAAACTTCATGGAAAAGTATATCAAAATAGCTCACAAACATACATTGAATAACTTCCTCTAAGAAAAATACATTTTGATTTTCATCTTTAATACACTTGAATTAATTTTTTTACTTATCTTTTCTCTTTGTATGGCTAGTTTGTACATATTATTTTCACCCTCTTTAGTATCCAATCTATTATAAAAATTACTAAAAGTAAAATTTTTAGCGTTACAAATTGTTCTCTTAGACTCCCTATGAGCCATCTTATATTTCTCTCAGTTCTCTAAACTTTTAGATTTAAACTAATTTGTATAACATAACTACTAATATTTTATTTTTTTCTTGCACATATTGAAAAATAAAATAAAATATAAGAATTTATTATTTTTTTTTTCAATAATGAGCAAGAGAAAAAAAAAAATCAAAACCATAATTTTAAAGTATGACACATCGACTTAATTCTTCTATAATATGCACCCCCTTTCGTAGATCCTCTTTATTCTTAAAAATGGGGACCAAAATACTCTTCATCCACTCCTCAAACATCGTTTTAGCTTTTAGAATAATATTAAAAAGTTTAATAAGCTAAGAAACTCTCAAATCTCCTAAACATTTTCACACTTCAATTGGAACATCATCAATTCCTACTGATTTTCCATCCTTGATTTTCTTTAAAGTCTCCTCAACTTTTTTTTTACTAATACGACGGTAAAAAGTAAATATTTTATTATTATTAGCGATATTAAGATCAATAAGGTTGATCATATTTTTAAAAACTTCATGGAAAAGTATATCAAAATAGCTCACAAACATATATTGAATAACTTCCTCTAAGAAAAATACATTTTGATTTTCATCTTTAATACACTTGAATTAATTTTTTTACTTATCTTTTCTCTTTATTTTGTACATATTATTTTCACCCTCTTTAGTATCCAATCTATTATAAAAATTACTAAAAATAAAATTTTTAGCGTTACAAATTGTTCTTTTAGACTCCCTATGAGCCACCTTATATTTCTCCCAGTTCTCTAAGCTTTTACATTTAAACTAATTTGTATAACATAACTACTTATATTTTATTTTTTCTTGCACATTATTGAAAAATAATAATAAAATATAAGAATTTATTTTATTTTTTTTCAATAATGAGCAAGAGAAAAAAAAATCAAAATAGTACAAATTTAAGAAAAAAAATTATCGTTGTAATTATAATCATTAGTCCCTACCGAAATATTGCAGTGGTAGAAAAGAAAACTAAAAGAGTACTGAAGTTTAGAAGTTAAGGATCCAACGAGAAGGATCAGCCTAATTTTGATGGTGAAATTAAATCGTTTGATTATCAAGTGAAGGGTAAAATTAACATAATTATCCTCTTTTGCATTATTCTCAAGTATTTGGTCTTCTTTTTAATAAAAGTCGATTCAATCATGTAAAATGCTAAGTTTATATACACAAGTGCAAACAGGATGGTCGATCAAACCAGCACAAGTGAATTTTATGGACCCAAATAGCTTGTTATCTCAAAATAAAATGATATAATGCACTGTGAGCCACCGCAAAGCAAAAAAAAATGAATACATCCTCAAAGAACTACTAAATATTAGTATTTATACGAAATTTCAAGAAAAGGCATTACGAAATTTCAAAGAAATGCTTTACGCAATTTCCATTGATAAATTTTAAGAGTTTAACAACTAGCATAGGATTTTAACCAATTTGGAAAATAAATTTACATTTCTAAACAGGTTCTTGCACAAGATGCAACCAGAAGACAATATTTTTTGGTATCAATGTGGAATCCATATAAATAATTAATTTCGATGAAATGACATATTTTGAACTTAGCGTACCACAATCTCGCGCATAAAATTGCCCCCACTGTAGGATCTAAATTTATTCGAATAACTTGAAGAAGTCAATCAAATATTTAGCAAACATCTATTTGACCCTCCAATAGCTCAAACAATGTTGTTGTTTTCAGAGAATCAAGTACTAGCAACATTGTCCTGAATTCTAAATTGGTAAGAGGCTCATATGCTGGCTACGCCCTTTTCATCCAAAAGTAACAATATTGTTAGAATGATAAATTACAATTGTATGTGGAGAAGCCACTTGAACCAAGAACTCTTACTTGACTTGTGAAAAGGTTGAGCAAAAGCCTCCCCTATATAGGAGTCTTATAAAAAAAAAAATCTTTAAAATAATTCATTTTTTATGATGACAATAAGCTGGCTGCTTGCCTGGCCACCCAAGAAAGTAGGACAAGGCCACTCATTTGAGAATCTTCTTAAAAAAGGAGGATGTCAAAAGAAACATTTTTCCTCGAGGCACCTTACAAATGAAGCTAACAACTCTATCATGATATGCGAGATGGCTTTTTAAATGAGGATGATGAGTAATTTTTGGTAATAGCAAGACCATATGGTTGTAGAAAGAGAACCAAATGTTTAATAAACAATGTATGAACTAGAAAAGAATTTAAACCACATGCAGGTGCAAGACTTTCGAATTCAATCGAAGTAAACATTAAGGATTAAGAGAATTAGTTCAAAGAGAATAAACGAAAGACAACATAATGGAAAAGAGTGCACCAAAGAAGATGAAGATGAAATAAACCGCATCAACTTTTACTGTATCCCTAGGACATGAATATTACAAACATTTAGTATTTAAATTGTTCAAGTTATTTACACATGCTTATTCAGCAATTTACATTAAAATAACCTGTATAGGTAGGCTTTTAAACTTGAAATACAATGAAACATAAAGTTTATGATTGTGAAAAACACACATTGATAAGATGACCAAGTGAATATCACTAATATTCACTCAAAGCAAATCAAAAGTTTCTATAACTAAAAAGTAATCAAAAGCTTTTAAATTTGCTTTAGGATGTTCGCTCAGCATCATTGAGACAACTAAGGGAACATCTTTAATTTATGCGACTTCAAATAAATTTAAGGATTTGTGCTTTCTAGCATAATCATACATATCACCATTAAACAAAAATTTGTTACTTAGTTTGATTTAGAGTTTACAACAAATTTAATGTTATGATTGATTACAACTAATCACATTTCTAACTTTATTCAAGCAGTCTTAAGAGTTGTCTTAATCAAAATTAATAAAATGTTTGCTTAAATTTTTACATCTCAAAGTAATAATATTTCCACGCCAGCGTCCTCCTCCGCTAGGCATGCCTTCACAGATCCGCATAAAAAAGGGCTAAAACATGGGGATATACACTTATTTTATCTAAAAGAACAACGTCATCAAAATATTATACTTGAAGAAGCCTCCTGAAGAGAGAATTCTTACTTGTTTTCCCAAAGTATTTAGATCACTTTCTGAATGCGCATTATAAAAACATGATTTTTTTTCCATCACGATGATGACAACTTCCATGAAACAATACTAGTAAAGACAAATGAGATGCTTTCCTAGAAGTCTTTAATGTGAGGCAAGTCCATATTATAATGTGTTGCTCAGCTCTCAAATGGATTTATTATTAAGGAATTGCGTAATGAGCATTCTCTCAAGGTGCCAAGTAATGAGAATATCACTTTGAATTATAAAAAAAATAATAAAAATAAAATAAAAAATAAAAAATAGAAACTTGAAATACAAATTATGTTTTAATTTTTGTAATAAAAATTTGGCATGGGTTGATGTAGAAAGAGCATTAGAATAGAACTATGGATACAGAGTAGAAAAATGTTTGATCAAAAGTTTTGAAAATGACCTTGAAGTTCATGGGAAGTAAATATCGAGGATTTCAATAAGAAAAAGGAAAAGATTGAAGAAAAATAATGAAGGAGAAGAGATTATCGAGTATGGATGAAGGAATATAAAATGGAAAAGATTAGCGTCTCTCCTAGCCATGAAAACAACGCTTTTATGTTTTTTTCACTTTATAAGCAATTTACACATGCCTTCTGAGTAGTTACATGATAGAAGCTATTTAACAATGCTTTTGAACTCAAAATGCAACAAATCTTAGAAAGTTGTTATTTTACAAAATATTCTTTGGTCATCATAATTATATGTTCTTCAAAAATATTCCACAAAACTAAAATAGACTTATCAATTTATAGCTACTTTTTTGATGTCTCACTTTACTTCCAAGGGTGTCTATGATGTTCCTAACAACTTGGTTGTCAAGTAGCCATATCACCTTAAAGAATCCCTAAATTAAGAAAATATTGGCTTTAAGGGTATTTACCTGGATACTAAATTTGTTACTATGACTAGGTATACAAATGCTTGAAATTATGCATAACTGCCAATGTTTCTTTCAAGGCTTAAACTAGTGTAAATCTATTTAAAACTGGCCTAACCTCTTTATTTCCTCATTAATTTGATTTTCCTTAGCATACCACATTTAATGGTACCAACGTAAAATCTGAAAGCATTATAGAAACTTTATATTATTGACAATACAAAGAAGCGTAGAAAACTCAATGATCAAAACATAAGACTTTGTTTGTATTTCAAAACATTCTAGTATTTCAACCTTTAAACTCCCAAAAACCGCTCATTAAATAAAGTATTGATGAATTGAAGGCAAAAATTACTGCTCCATTCCCTAATAGAACATTGCATGATGATGCAGTGATTAAATAATATTAAAGAATAAAAAAAAAAAACAAGCCTCCCTAGTGAATCAACAATCAATTCTACTAATCAAGCTCAGCATTTCAACGATCAAATATAAGTCCTTTGAAAATATATGGGGCACTTTTCTCCTGAACCTCAAGACTAGAATTTCAAAGCAGCTTATCTCCCTTGTGCATTTACTTTCATCTGCCCTATTTTCATGTTTTTTATTTCTGTTAGAAGAAAAAAGATTCTTTGCAATAATTTTTCACAATTAGTTCCTTCATTGATTGTCTCTTGATAGGCCCCTATAAGTGTCTCTTGCTTGCTTATAAATAGAGTACTTTGGCTACTTCATTGAAAAAAAAAATACAATGAAATCCTCTCTTATGTATTTTACTTCTCTCTTTATTCTTAACTTAGTATCAAAGCAATGTCCTGTAACCCCATCTTTTCTCTCCAAGTTCTTTCTTACTTTAAACCATGATCGTGGTAAAACAAAAATTGGCTTCCAATAAAAAATCCTCCTACTCTACCTCCAACCACGAAACAATCATTCATGGCTATAAAGCTTCTATAATCTAACATTAATTCGGCATAAGCTGAATAGGCAAAACTATTACAAATGAGCCAAAATATTTAAGATTTTCATAAACAAAAAAGGCGAGGATGATTATTTCATTAGTGTGCCCCTCAAAAGTAAGATCAAAAGTTCAAATTATTAAGATCTAAAAACTAATTGATTATATACTAGTTTATTAACACCTTCAAAAGTAAAATTGGCAAAAATTTTAAGTTTTGTTCCCAACAAAGGAGATTTGAGATGCATGAAAAAAAAATGCTTGGACAATTAAAATACCTCCTAGCCATATGAAACCAAAGGTACCCTCTATTCGACTAGATTATTTTTTCATTGGTTAATCTTGTAATACTCCTAATGTGTTTTGGCATTGAATGGATGTCTTAGAAAAACTAGATCAGGAGTGCTTGAAGAGGCAACCAAGTATCAAAAATAATTGAGAAAGATAATATATCCAGCTTCCTTCTCGATCTTAACAAAATCATGGTGAGGTTGAAGGTAGGAAATTGAATAAAAAATCCTCCCATCCATTCAAAAAGCATTCTTTAACGTACAAACAAGGAAATATTAGTAATAAGATCACTATAGGAGAGCAAGGCACCCCATTTTCTTAACAAAACTTTGCACTCTCCTCCCAAGATACACATATATCCAACAAAAATTCCTTACAAAAAACATTGGAGTGAACTCTTCCCAAAAAGAATCCTTATGATTGGAAACTTGAAAAAAGAAGTCGCGGCTTCTGAGTAACCAAAAAGTAGAAAGTTTTGAAATCACCAATTTAATCCACACTAGCATCATTCAGTCAAGAGCAAATGGAGATGTTAAGAAAAGGTGTTCAACCAACTCCAAACTAACTCAGGGACGCCTAATATCAACATTGGGCAATTGCTTAAAAACATGCCTATGCATGCATTTGATTCAAAAATTAAAACAACCTAATCAAGAATTAGGGACTTAAGGCACTAACTTACATGACTAGAGATATCTCTCTATATCATAAAATATATCGGTACAGAAAAGAAATTGAAATAATCAAAATCTCAAACTCCATATCCCTAAACTCAACTTTATTAGCTCCTAAAATTTTGCAATCTGTGATCTTATCAATAAAATTATCAAAGCTATAAATTGTGAATAATACTTCCCTGTTCATTGCAAATTTCATGAGCGCTCTTGAGAAGGCCATAATTCTGAATAAATTATTTTGCAACCAGCTTAGCCTTAGATGATGAATTCTGCATTAAAAATTCATTTTGGATTTGGGTTTTAAATTGAGCTTATTAAAAGAGAAAAAAAATTCTTTTCTACATGATAAATCTTAGAATTTTTCTATTAAGAAAATTTAAGTGATTTTAAAGTGATCGTCAACAGAGAAGATGATCTACTTAGCCCAAAAGAATAGTGACATGAAATGGTCCCTAAAGGCCATCATTAATGATAGAAAAAGGTTACGGGACTTTATAAGGATAGTTAGGATAAGTATTCTAAGTGTATTTTGACATTAAACATTTTTCACAATAAAATAACTCTAGATTTTTATCAATAAATTAAGATGGACATAATTTTGAGATAAATAAAGTTTGGATGATTGAGATAGAAGTGCTATAGCATTTAATTTGTTTTTTATGATATTTATTTCCATTATGACAATATTATGTCCATACAACATTCTGTTAATTACTTTATTCCTTGCTAGTCGCTTGCAAGCACACTTAGCCATCAGTTTCATGATTATGAATAGTGAAATTCATCTGCTTAAATGACATGAGAAATACAATTAATTCCTTCCATCTCTTTAATTTTCTCTTTACTTTTACAATATCATCCATCTTGTTGTGTGGCACACAAATCATGCAAGTCAAGCTAGGTAGCCAGGCACCTATGATTTAGTAAAAATCGACCACTTGAGAATATCATTAATCGTGAAGCTAGTGGGAATAATATTGTTTACACTCAAAACAGACAATACAGAAAACACATGCAGTGACCCAACCAGAGTACTTTACCCCATGAATTGTAACTTTAATTACATAGACATAATGCCAACCATAGTTATCAGATCAGTCAAAAAGAAAAATAGAGTAAAACCTCTTTAATTCAATCCACCCACCAACATTCTTCAAATAATAAATTTAAAAAAGGAAAAAAAAACAGTAAGGCAGAAGCATTAATTATCAACGAATCATAACCCATACCCGCTATGCGTCTCGATGGCTTCAATCTGGCGCAGGGCAATCCAGAGCCAGAAAGTGATCATATGCCCCGGAGCCAAAGCTGGCCCAAGGAACGAGGGAATTCCAAGGACAAGCACCTCCGCCCAGTGCGCGTACGGAGCCGCGAACCCCATTGGCGCCGTGAACTCATGATGCACATGGTGGATCTTCTCGTAACCCCACTTCAAATGCATGGCCCGATGGATCCAATAATTCGTATAATCCTCCACCAAAAAATAGACCACCAACTGCGCCACTATCTCCCACAATGACGGCAATGGTAGCCCGGTCCTGATCCCCACCAACTACGAAACCAAAATCAAAATCCAATCAAGGATTTAATAAAAATGCATTCCAATCCAACAAGAAAAATGTCCGAATTCAAGAATAAGAATGGAAAAAGAAGGAGAATTACCTTGACGGAGGGGTATGAAATGAGCTGGAGAGGGCCGACGACGAAGAAGAAGACGCGGAGAACTTCTTTATAGCATTTGAGGAAGGATGTGGGCGGGAGGATGACCTTCGGTTGGAGCTTGAAGGGCGCGATGGTGGATGGACTGATGAGCTCTGCAACGGCGATGGGCAGTGGGACAAGTGTGAAAATGAGGAAGAGGAAGGCGATGTTGTGGTAGTAGAGGAGGTAATCGGGCATCAATGCAGAGTAATGGAACCAGAAGGTTTCGAAGGTCGTGAGGTTTCTACCGAGCGCCACCTCCGCTTCGACAAGATTCCGATAGGGCAACATCGCCGGTGGTGAACAAGACAAACGACGACCGATGCGTTGGTATTAAGGAGTCTCGCTCCACGTTGGAAATTGCAGTTAAACCCGCAATTTCTTTGAAAATCAATATGTCAAGGAGTTGTAAAATGGGCAACAGAATATAACGTGAACTATCATTTTATCCAAATAATAATGGCTATCATTTTGAATGAACAAATAATATATTAAAGTTGTATCATTTTTCTTTGACATTACAAAATTATGAATAATATATTATGACTAATATTAGGTTAAACATAAGTAATATTTTGAAAGAATTTAAAAGGACATATGGTGTGTTACTTATCTTTATGCGGCTTTTTGATCTACGTACCCACTATATAAATTGGGTTAGGGGTAGCTCTTTTCATGTTTTGCATTCTGTTCTCCAAGTTTTCTAATTTCTTCTCCTTCTTTATCTTTCATTTTTTTCATCTGACTACAATGGCTTCGAAGTATTCTCAGATTTTCTTCAGCACCGTGCGGGCTGATTCCTCCTTTCTTATGGACTAGGAGGTGGAGAGCCTAAAAGAGAGTTACTAATCAAGTACCCAAAGATCCATTGACTGGATGTTGGTAGTAGGGCGCTCGATAGACAATGTTAGCAAAGACACGGTGTTCTACCTGGATTAGTTTAGGATTGATCTTCAGTTACCCCTATGACATGGTGACCGGTGAGTTAACAGTAATTGTGCGATCTCATTCGGTTATTATAGGGCAAGTGGGGATAGAGGATGGACTCTGAGGAAGCTCAAAGGGGGCTTGCAGCTGAAGGGCATTCCTCTATTGCTCCATATGAGTCGATCGTCGCTTCTCTGCATAAAACTTGATCAAATGTCGTTCACCTGGCTTCAGTCAAGAGGGTTAGAGCGGCTGAGCCTCTTATCACTTTGGCTAGTTCCACTTTGGAGTTCTACATCTTCTAGTTTTGAATCTTCACCGTCTTCAAAAGGGGAAACTATCCCCTGAGAAGGAAAAAAGTCGATGGAGGGTACCGACAAATTGTCCCTTCTTCGTTGAAGAGGAAGTAGGGGAACATGGCCAACATTCTATGGTAGGGTTTGAAGGATGGCTATGGATGAGTGGTGATGAATGGTTTAGCTTGCTGGATGTTTCGAAAGATTGGCATCATTTGCGTATGTCGGCTCTTTTGGCTGAAATTACTCGGTTTTTGGAATTTCAGACAGAGTTTAAGGGGGCTCTCTTATGAGAAACTTCATTAGCACGTTGCTCGGTCGCACATGGAGACGATCTAGGATTCTCACTACTTGGGACTTGTTTTCTGAAAATGATAATTTCCTTAAGGACAGTCAAAGAGAGCCTGCTAAAGTCCCACGAAGAAGTTGGCTTCCTAGCCAGTGATCTTAAGAGGGCTTGTGATCGAAACTTCACCACATTGAAGCTACAGTAATCTAAACAAAGGAAGGATTAACTGAAGAAAGAGGTCACTGAACTTAATGGGAGATTGGATCCCCCATTCCCTGGGAGGAGTTGTCGGAACAACTTTGGCTAGGGATCGAGTATGATACCAAGCGATATGTTCACCACAATTTAGTCGACCGAAAGTTTTTTAACACATCATATTTCAATGCTTTGAACCTCGATCATCTTGCTAATATTTTGGAGGAGTTTGATGGCTTGGGTAGTGGGAGTGAATCTCTTGATAGCCATAATGAGGACCAATCAGCTACTCGATAGTGTTTTTTTTCTTACCTGAAAGCTTGTTAGTATCATACAAGAATATTTACAATTTTTTTCTGAAAAAAAAAACTTTTTGTTTTACCTAGGACAACCCACCAATTCTGAGAAACTAATTAATCACAGTGCTTCGGTTGGTTTGACTTTCATTTCCTTCGACCATTTCCATCGCATTTTTTGAGTGGGTTTTAATCCCGATCGATCTTTTCTCCCAGCACTGATATTTTGATTACATGGGAGGGTGATGACCATGGTCTTTGGTGATGAATTTTGCTTCCTTTTAAAGATCTTGTCGCTAGTAGGGAACCTTTAAACAACAATCTGTATAGAGTCCATATCGGCTCGTGGCTAGAAGGTGTTGTCGGCACTATTTTTGGGTTGTGGAGTTGCTCATTGGAAGTTATCGGTTGCCGGAATCGGAATTACATTGGAGTTGCTCGTTGGAAGTTGTCGGTCACCGGAATCGGAATTACGTCCGGAATCGGAATTACATTGCCCACTTCGGAAAGACATTTAATTTACATTATATAATTTTAGAAAAATAGGAAATCAAACTGATCACATATCTTTCATAGTTCAAATGAAAGAGCATTATACCTCAAACCCTGTCTTTATCCCGAAAGATAAACACAAGACTTGAAGGTGAGGCTCGATCAAATGAACTAAGAAATATATGACATCCATTTGGTCTGTGAAAACCATTTTATTTGCCGAAAAAATCCCCTGTTTAATACAAAAAAATAAATAGGGACCATATTAAGCTGGGTTCGAAAAAACTTCCTACAAGGTCAAGCCCCTATAGTTAATTACATCTTAGATAACCAAAGTCACCTAAGAAAACTCTCGATAAAAATCAGGGAATATTATCTTCAAAGATGTCAAAAGGATAGGGCTTTTCAATGAAATCGAACAAAGAAGTGTGAAAGGGGAATGAGTCAAATTTAAAACATTTTGTTGTAGAGTTTGAAGGAGGAAAAATTGGGGGATGTCACAGATCCTGAGGAGAACCTCAGTGACTTCTCAAGCTATGCGAATGTTTGGTTTTAATTTAGGAAAGAAATAGAAAGAAATATTTAAATGTTTTAACCCGTCAATTTTATTTGTTTATGATTTATATTCATGTGAAACAATCACACAAATGGTCTGGAAGATGTGAGGATTTAGGTCGTGACGAACGATAAACTCGGAATCCTAAGACGAGTTAGGGCTTATAATGTACAATAGAGCTATATAAAAGGTCTAAATATGAGTTGAGGATTTATGTTGCGTAAGCAAACAACCTCGAAAATCCTATGACTTGTTATTTAATTCTGAGGAAAGATATGATGTTGTAGATCCTCTTGCTGATGAAGATGGTCGTGTTGCCCACAATGCTAGCTCCAAGCTCCTCACCATGACGAGTTTAAGTTATCTAATGTGTCAGGTTATGATGTCAAATCAAATGTTCCCATGATTATGATCATTAAATGTTATGGGGCATATTAAAGTTGATTAGAGCGATAATGGTTAGGATCTCACGGTTCCCTCATTTCGGTACCACTATTTTCTTTCAAATTCACTTAGTTCAAATGCATTTGTTAAACTCAACTTAATGAGCTACATACTTTCATTTAGACCATGGAAAATCTCATTAGCAACTGTAGGTTACCTCCTCCGAGGGATTGTCGATCACTGATAGAGATGTTTAATTTAGTTATAATTTTTGTTTTGTGTTGTTTGTGATTAAATTTTTAGTTGTCCTATATTTTGAATGTTGTGGTGGTGAATTTTAACTTAGTTAATTTTAGTTTTGATTTTTATTTTGGTTTTGTGGCTATCCTAGCAGTTTTGATTTCAATGTAGGGTGACATCGTTGTTTGACATGCAAGCTCGATGCGAGAAGTACAAAAAGGTAAATGCATTAATTTAAAAGTGTACATGCTGATTATTCTCGTTGAACCACCTGAATGGTTAGTATTCACAAAGAATGTATATAATTTTGCAGGGAATTTAAATTGTAAGAGTAGATGAAGGTTTAGCTGTCAACCCCCAAGTTATGTCTTTATTGAATCTCAGAAGATCCCAAAGGATGGTTTTATAACAAAAACATGGCAAGTCCAATTTGCCCTTCAGAATGTCTAATAGATTTTAAAAATGCTTGAGGCTTTTACTAATAGATTTTAAAAATGCTTGAGGCATGACCCTGGACCATTATGAAGATCTCTTGAAATATTTCGAGTTCATTTTGGACTTATCATATTGTTGCATTAATCATCTGGTGTTGAAGTGTGACTGGGTTGCTCAGTGAAATCTGATAATTTAATTATCTCGAGGATAGAATACTTGATTAATCAATTGATGTTTCGTTTAAAGGTTATGTGAGTGGGTGCCCCTAAGGCAAGTTTAGGTGGCAAGTTTAGGTCATTTAAAAAAAAATTATGGTGCCCACAATTAAAGTCAGGCTTGTAGTGTTTAAATATTTTAATCATAAATCATGTTATTTTCTAAATCCAATCAATCGAGTTTAGACATCGAGCCTAGGTCACTACTAAGCCTTTAATAATCATGATGGGTGGATGGTTATCATCAAAATTTTAATTTAAGTGGTATGCATTATTATCAAATAGTCAAATCATCCTCAACTTCGGTCTTAAGAAAAAAAGTAAATTATCATCTTTCCAGTTTAAGTCCATCACTTGAGAATCGTTTGATCTTAATTGACTTCCAAGTCATGAAAATTAGAAGAACTATGATTTTGTTGATGTTGCGCAAGGGTAGTGAGTGAGTTTCTACTCACATTATATTTCAATCATCCAAGCATGTTTGTTAAGATCAAAATTACCTATTTTCCCTTGGTTAATCCTAAATTTTGATTAAGACACCAAAGTCTAAAATGACTATTTTGCCCTTGGGGCACTTCACCTCATAACTCATTAAACACCACTCAAATGACTTTGAGCATTTAGAGTGTCATATTCATGAGGCAATTACAATATTAGAGGAGAATATTTGGACTTCTCAAAATTTAATTTAATTTAAATATTTATTTAAACTCAGAAAATAAGATCCTTTAGGAATTAATTTATTTGACTTTCCAAACTAAATTTTCTTTTTATTTATTTATGAAAAAATTATTAGGGGTTTCATTAGGTTAAAGGAATACTTAGACAAAATTTCATGATTTTTTTGAATTGATTTATTATAATTATTTTAATTGGAAGATAAGGAAAATCCACTCTTAAGCCTTTACAATTTAATTTTAACTTAGAAAAAATTAGGAAAATTATTTTAATGACTCCCAAGTGATAACTCCCAAGTGATAAGAGAGCAATTAGGTACATTTTGAAATATTTTGATATTTTTGAAATTTTCAATTATTTTTAATTGTTTTAAAATTCAAAATAAGGCTCAAAATTTAAGTATTTTCTAAAAAGTAATTTTTTTTTTCCCAAGTGCGTCTGATCACTAGGAACTCAAAAAACTACTTTTCATAATTTTCTCAAGTGTATTTAATTTAATATAACTATTTTTGTACAAAAATATAATGTTTCTTAGAAAACCAACTTTAATACTCAAACCTAATCAGATAATTTAAAATTTTTTATGGTGGATAAACATGATTTTTATGAACAATGTGGGATTGATTTTCTCAATTTTGATCAGTATATAATTTACAAAAATTAACATAAAATTAAAATTAATACAAGATATTTACATTTAATTAAATATATAAATTTACAAGATAATTCATGATATCATGATATTTTTCTTAGACTTCTCTGACCACAAGAAATCCACTAAAATTATTCCCATAATTTTTTAAATGATATTTTGATTTATATAATTAGAATAAGCCAAAATGGTCACCTTAGCTTGAAAATTAGGGCTAGAAGCATAGAGATGCCCTCTTACCTTGGAAAAATCAGATGACATAGTCTCTGTCATGAGAAATAATCCCTCAAAATTTCAAGCCATGGTGAGCAATGTTTGAGCATAACAAATTAAAATACTCCAAAAGGTATTTAATTCACTAAATATCAAGGAATAAGAAAATAATTTTTATTTTTTGTCCACATTATTTTCCTTTGTTCACTGAGCAAGGGGGTATTTTGTTTTTATTTTTATGATTTTTCTAGAGAAAGATATGGATTTTTGAAGCTTAGGCGTTTAAAATAATTCAGAAAATCTATATTTTTCTACTTATCCACGTGATGCCACCTCAACCTATGAAGACTCCGAACTCACACGCGACGCTCCGCTATTCAAAGCCACCATCCACCTTAGCTATCACGTGGCCCGCCTTTCACATCAAGAGTTGGTCTGGTTTGATCTCCTTCGTTGATGAAATAAACATGTGATCAGATAACTCTCTGTTATCATCCCCAAGTGACCTAACCCGTAAGTCGTTCACACTAAAACCTTAAGATCTTCATCTAGACTCAACCAAATCGCATGAGGTTTATTTCTAAACCTTCATCTACTTGAGACGAACACATTTATATGGTTAATCAAGTATGAAATCAATCCATTACAAATAAAGAATAAAAATAAGCTCAGGCTAGGGTTGAGTTTCAATACCTTTGTCTGAGAGGGGAGGCCTCAATCATATGGTTGTGGTAGCATTGATTGGGTCCAAGGAACCTCTAGATGAAGCCTTGTGCCTTGGTGAATTGTCTAGATATGATTTTGATCAAGGTGGATTTTAGGTGTTGGACTAGAGCTAGGTTAGAGGCTATTTCAGAGGGGGATTTGATGGGGAATTAATTCCTCTTGCTCTAGGGATGGTGTGTGCACAATTAAATTGAGTTTGGTGAACTGTGGAGAGATGTCCCTGGTTTGAGCTGAAAGTTTGAGCTCAAAATTGGGCTCTCATAGTGGGAATCAGAGGGGGGAAGATGGTTGGATTAAGGGGAAGATGGTTGGATTAAGCTTAGGGATGCTTGGAAAGTCTCTGGTGAGATTTTGGCAGAGTTTCCCGAAGAATTTTTGAACTCTCCTCTTTATCCATGGAGGAGGTGAGTCTTTATAGAGGGGCTTGGGGTGGAGCTCAGGGCCAATTAGTGGGTGCAATAACCTGCTTATTTGGAGGGTTATTTGGATGGCAGAAGAGTTCTAAAGAGCCATTAGGATGAGCTGGCCTCTGGAGTTGAAATTGGGTTTTACTTAGGGGTGGTGGCTCTCTATTTTGGCATTTTCCAGCCACTAGGACGGCCGACGGTGCCAGGGGTGGTGGTCAGTTGGTCAGGTGAGCGAGGAGGATGGTTAATTATGGTTAATTATGGTTAACAAGTGATGATGGAGGAGATATTTTGGTTAAGGCCCATCAATGCAATATTAGCCATTAAATTAGGGGACCCTTGGTCCATAGCTCACCAAGCTAGTTTAAGGGGGTTTAGCCTGGTCGATAGGGTGTGTTCAGTGGCTGTGGTGTCATCGATTTGGCGACTTTGGCATGGCTAAATAAATTTTGGGGAAGGGCATGTCATGAAAAGTTCTCAACATCAATTGGGCTAAGGTTGGGCTAAGTCGAAATTGATGGTCGAAAATGATCTATAGGAATGTCATGAAAATTTCTCAACATCAATTGGGAGCCAATTTTGGGGTTAGGGCATTCAATTTGGTGGAATTTGGAGATATAGTCAATTTGGGGATTTTAAATGTGGGTTGAAGTTGAGTGAAATTGTAATTAAATGAAATTGAGGCTTCACCAAGGCCAATTTAAGGTCCAATTTGATGTGTAGGATTGTTATAAAGAGTTTAAAATTCAAATTGAGGAAAATTGAGTCAATTTGGTGGGGTTATGTCATAGGGCCAAAGTCATGGGTCAAATAGGCTTGGATTTGGTTTGGATTGATCATACAAAAGATAAATTTGAGTTTAGAATTGAAATTGGGGAGGATTGGGGCCAAATTGATGGACATTTGGGATGAATTTGGGGAAATTGGGCCTTTAAAAACAATTTGGGGATTTTGGTCAAAATGGTCAAATTAGCCAAATTGGGTTCAATTGAAGGGTCCAAATTGGTTTTGGAGACATTTGAAGTGATTTTGGATGTCTTGGGAAAGTTTTTGGGCCACCAAGGGTATTTTTGTAATTTTGGCAAAAGGTCAAGTTGAATTTTTTGATTTTTGTAATTTTGGCAAAAGGTCAAGTTGAATTTGTTTGGTAGAATTGGGCTGTCAACCACCATGCATGAGTTATGGACTAATGAAGTCCTCATTTGGGTCCTCTATGTACTGGTCTTAGCTAAACCCTAGCCTAGGGCTAGTGGGTCTAAAGAACCAACTACACGAGTCTCCCAAAAGATCAAGGGATCAAAGTCAACAAGTTTAGGTTTAGAGTTGCAAGTGAATATAGGTGGTAGGGAGTGTATGTGAGTGAACTATGAGTGAACTAGCTCCAGACTACTAACACCCAGGGTCAGCCCTAAGGTCAAGAAGTCCTATGGGGACTCTGCATGAGATCTTTCATACTGATCCCACCTACTAAGTGCTAGAGGTTAGGACCAATATATGGAACTTCAAGTTGAGGAAGGATCAAGTTGAGGAAGGGGAAGGAAGAGTTTAGAATTTCTAATAATGAGGGTTCCTTTTTTAGTTTTCTAGGAATAGTCAACAGGAAAATCCTATGGCTAGACCTTAGGTTACTAAAGAAGAAAAACTAAACCTCAACCAAAAGTGAGGTCAACAGGTGTCAAGTTTGACCAATAATTTAGTGTTCAATTGTCCATCAACTGTAGCAATCAGTCAAGCTATCAATTTCTCCAGAATCGCGATGTCTTTAAAATGTTATGCGGTCGGTTTTCTGGACCTTCCGGGGACTTACCCTAGTTTTGTCCACTCATGAGGGTCTCTATCCTTCTGTCACCCGCTAGGCATGGACCTTGTAGTCTCCTAAGGGGGTGTTTTATTAGAACTTTTGAGGGATTCATGCTCTCTTACATATATTGTCGCTAGAAAGTATGAAAGACTAATATTAGTGCTCCAACTCATTGATATTTTAAGGACGTCTATTCTGCGAGATAACTCAACGTTTTTATTGTCTTGCAATCTCTGACCGATCACATTTAGCATTTAGCCACCGTGAGTACTCCAAGTTTATCGGGCAAGGTTTGAGAAATAACTGGCTAGGCTCAGTTCCCTGAGTATTGGAAATAGGCCCATTAAATTAACAACTTTTATGGGTAAGGGGTGATTTAAAAGCCTATTTGACTATGACACCTCTTTTCTTCTTTTAGAAATCAACTATCAGACATCCTTTTAATGTGATAAGTTTTCATCATTCGGTGGGTATTTTGCAGGCTTATGCGTGATTTTTGTGCGTTATAAATGTTTTTTAACACCACAACACATAAGATAGCTATACTAAAAAATATGCAGATCAATCACAACAAAATTTACTATAGTATAATAAGTTTTTTCTTTTAAATTATTTAAAGCTTCCACTCCTAGTGAACTAAGGTGTACTTTTAATTTCAAATCGTTACCAGGTTGTAAACGCAAGTATATGTATCGCTAAGTAATAAAAAGCTCTAATGGAGTTCTAAGTATCGATCACACAGGAAAATGAAAATTCTTATGATAATCACGCAAAAGTGCAATATTTAAACTACAGAAAACTTAAGTAAGAAAATAGGTCAAAATTTATCTAATGCCACCAAGAAAACTACATTTACTACACTAATTATTAAACTTCAAAGCTAAATTTACTAAAACTAAACTAAATTTTGTGATGAAGAATTCAAATTTAAGAAAGTATTATTTCTCTTACAACGAGATTATAGTCAGTGAATTATCAATTTGAAGAAAATTGTATTGTGTCAAATAAGATCAATTATATACTTTATTCTTTTTACAAACGACAAAGAACATTGGCTAATCCAGTGTTAAGTCCCTAAATTCGCGGTTAGGCTGGGAAGATACTGGCTCTCACTCCAGAGTTCCCATATTCTCCTCGCCAAAGGGCTAATACCTTGCTTTAGTTTCCAAATGCCAAGACCCAATTGGGAATTTTAGTCAGTCACCATAAAATCTCTAATTCTACGCCCATCATTGAATATTTTCCTATTTTTTCGCACTCAATCTCATGGACTACTTTCTTATCCATGAAATTGAATGTGATTCTTACTTTGTTGTAGAAAGCATAACCCTCTCGGATCGTGTGTTTCACAACAAATTTTAATAATTCAATTAGTCAAATCAAAAAGTAAATAATGTTCAAAGTTTGAATCATCAAAATTATGAAATTAAAATAATTGCACAACAATCTTGGTTCTTCACATGACCATATCTCTTTGTAGGGAGAAAGACAAAGAAATCTACTCAAATTTAATGAGGAAGATACAACAAAACATGAATTTTATATATTAAAATAAGTTTACATAACAAGAAAGAAAAGCAAAACAACTTAACTCGATATCTTCCCCAAGAAAATCTCTTGAAGTTCCTTTGAATCTCTTTCTCTCTTTACAATAACACTCAAATCTCTCTTAGAAATGCAAGGAAGAAATCTCTCACTTTTCCTCTCCTCTTATAACTCTTAGAGACACTCTGCAAACTGTCCCAGACACTTGCCACAGTCACACACACCTTTGATACTCACCCCCCCTCATTCTTATATAAAAACACTCTTTTATAATGTAGGGACAAATTTCCCAAGAGTCACCTTATGCAGCTCTTCAAAATCCATCCAAATTCAATGCATTCGTGAAAATAACCATCTCTAGCACTTAGGAGCTGAAATCTGGTGCCTATGCACCGTCTTCTCTGAATTCTGGCGCTTAGGCGCCAATTTAATTTTTTAAAAAGCCGCCTTTTGACTCCAAAATTCGTTCTTTTTGCATTCTTTAAGCTTCAAATGCCTAGACTTTGTATACCTGCAATAAAACATGAAAATATCTTTCTTTAAAGTGCAATATCCCCAAATATAAGCCTTTAGAAAATAGTAAAATTGAATATTTTTTTGTATTATGTAGACGCGTTAAGATGAAGTAATTCATGGTTACTACTAATGACACCTTAAATAGCTATCGTTATGTAATATTGGAGACCATAAACTATTTAATTAGTTAATAATCTAAGGATCCTAATGCACCTAGGGTAA
Source organism: Phalaenopsis equestris (assembly GCF_001263595.1). Classification (NCBI taxonomy): domain Eukaryota; kingdom Viridiplantae; phylum Streptophyta; class Magnoliopsida; order Asparagales; family Orchidaceae; genus Phalaenopsis; species Phalaenopsis equestris. The sequence goes on along the minus strand of NW_018224673.1, from coordinate 45,631 downwards.
TGGAAATTTATGGGCATGTTGACTGGAGGATTTATTCCTAAAATTTAGGTTAGTCCTCCCATTTAGCCTCTTTAATAGCTTAGGCTTATTTTAGGGTTAGGGTTTCACTTTCATCTAGGTGTCCCTCCATCCTATCCTTCCCCTAATAAAGGATCAAATCCAAACATTAAATCCAAATTTTCAACCCAAAATTTTAAATCCAATCCTCTCATCTCAAAACTCAAATCCAAATCTTCAATCTCATACCTCGAGTCCAAACCTCTTCAAAATCTTAAATTATATTCAACTTGTTATTTCAAAATTCTAAACCATTTGAAACCCTACACCTTTCCAAATCCTTTCAAACCAAATTCCAACCCCTTTTCATAAACCTAAAATTTCCAAAGTGCTTTCAAAACTCTAAAACTTTCCAAACAATCAAAACATTTCTCAAAAGTGAGACAAAAACCCTTTCAAATGCTCAAACACAAACAAAACTTTCAAAAACAATGAAACTCCAAGCACTTAAATTTCAAAATTATTTTCAGAATTTAATATATTTCAAAACCTCCTAAGAATATAAGAAAAAACTTAAGACTTCAAATCTTAAACTTTCAAAACTTTAAAGCCTTTCAAAATTAAAATCTAAAATATTTAAAAGGAATTTCAATAAAATTTAACAAATTTCAACCAAATTTAGCAAAACCTTAATAGATCCTTATAAACTTTAACAACTTTAATTAAATTTAACCAACTTCAACAAACCTTAACCAAATTTAACAAACTTTAATAAACTTTAAACAAGCTCAACAATGTTTAAAACAGATCAAACAATTAGAAAACAAACTTAAAGCACCTTGAACCAACATTAAATAACTTCTAGACGAATTCAAAGAACTTTAAAGCAAAACAAATATATTTGAATAACATTAAGTAAGAATTTTAAATAACCTAAATAAGTTTAAACAATTAATCAAGAATACATAAAATGAACAAACTAAACCACCTTCAAACCAAATCAAGTTTCTTCAAAACAACTTCAAAACACTTTAAATGCACTTTAAACAAATGAATTCACTTACTTAAGCCAAACCCAACTAACTCTAGTATTCACTTCAAGTGAATCAATTCAAATCAAATTCATAGTTTCAAATCCCTAGGTTATGCTTCCTTTCCAGTGTTAGCTATCCCTTCTCCTGTGTTTTTCTATGACACATCATCATTAGACTATAAGTCCCAATCCTTTGATTCCACGAAAAGTTTTTCAAACTTTGATTCTAACAATATGAATCTCAAGCAACAATCTTCCCAAAGACATTTACTGAATAATCTTATAAGAGAAAAGCCAACAGTTTAATAGAGAATGTTCTCAGAAGCCACAACACTTAAGATGTAATTAACTATGAGAGCTTCCCATCATAGGAATACTAGATACCCTAGAATAAAATAAATATCTCTTTTACTCATAAGGTAGGAAAAAATGTTGGTTCAGTAGACCTATAAAGCATAAAAATTTTTATCATTCGAGTGATTAGATAAATTCAAAGGTAATATTTTTATCATTCGGGTTAGTATATTAATTTTTAAATTACTCATTCAATCAGTTAAATAGAAAATTTCTAAGATCTGTGGTGGATACAGACTAAAAAAGCCCCACCAACATATATTAGATTTGTTTCTTGTGGTCGTATAGAAGGAAGATTAACCAATCATTTTTCTATTTCATTTGGATTACATCAAAGGTAGGATATAGGCCCCTATTTTTTGCTTAGTTTTGAATTCTCTTAGTGTACATTTATAGGATGATGTACCTTAGTGTATGTTTTTCACTGATAATATCCTTCTTCTGCATAAGACTAGAGAAAAATTTCATAAAAAAACTTGCATTATAGAGGCATATATTAAAGTCTAAAAGCCTTCATTTGAGTAGATATACAACTCTATGAATGAATAGTAATTTTAATAGTAGTAGATCTAGTGGCAGAATTGTAACAATAGGAGATCAAATTATTAAAAGATGTGAATGTTTTACATGTATCGGGTCTATAGTTCAATGTGATGGTGGAAGATGTGGATGTTATTAGTAGAATTCAATTGCATGGTTGAAGTGGAAGAATGCATTAGGCCTATTGTGTGATAGAAAAGTACTCCTTAGACTTTAAGGCAAATTATATAAGATGGTGGTTAGAATTGCAATGCTTTGCGGTGCAGAATATTGACCTTTAAAAGAGAAGCATAAAACAAAATTAGGTGTTACTGAGATGAGAATGCATAAGTGGATGAGAGGCTTGAAACTTAGAGACAATGTGTGAAACGAATGTATCCGTGAAAGGGTTAGTTAAACTCCAATGACAGACAAGATTAGAGAGAATCATCAAAGTTGGTTTGGTTACATTAAACGTCGACCAACTGATGATTTGATTAGAAGATTAGATGCTTTAGATTCAACCTATATTAAGAAAGATGGAGGTAGACCTAAAATGACTTGGGCGTGCTGTATAAAAAGTTATCTTAATTATTTGAATTAAATGAAAATTTGACACTAATATGACATGATGGAGAAAAAAATTCATGTAGCTGACCCCACTTAGTGGAATAAAAGGTTGTCATCATTGTTGTATTATAAGAATAGCACTGCCTAATATCCATGAATTATATGTAAATAGTGAAGTGCAAAGTTAGTTTATACATGCAAGTTTTATGTTCAGTAATACGATTTAAATTGATTTACAACAAAGTCAAAATTGTTGTTGGACTTGGTTCCATTTAATCATTGTCTAATAAAATTATAATGGAAAAAATCTGTGACGTTTATTTTGCGCAAGGTTGTGAAAGTTGAACTAGACAATGAACCAGTAGAAGGAAAAGTTCAATGTTCAAGGTTCAAAGGTTGAACCGGTGGTTCAACCGCATGACCTAATAAATAATAATTATATTTAAAAATAACAATGCATAAGATTTTCATCACACTCAATTCATATGTATTTAAATAACTAACACCTAAAATTCAATTTTAGCATATGTCATTTTATATATGCATAAAAAAATGTATTTCATTTTTTAAAAATTAAAATAACGATGTCTTATGTGATATGAATAATTTTGGTGGTATAAATGTAAAATAAAAAGAGTTTTTGTGTTAAATATATGTAAATAAATAAAATTGATTGGTATGTATGTATATTTGTAATAATGATTTTTTTGATGTGAGATGAGTGATTTGGGTATAAATGTAAAAAAATAGCGTCTTAGGTGTTAGATATGTAACACACATAAAATTGGGTTGTATGTATGTAAATGCCATAGAATCGAGAATTGAACGCTTCCTTAGAACTGGAGCCGGTTCAGTGGTTGAATCGCCGGTTCAACTCGGTTCTGGGCGATTCTATGCGGAAGGGGTTTTTTATGCGATCCAGAAGCAGACCTATAGCTGGTTTACAATCGAACCAGTCGGTTCGACTGGTCTTCTAAACCTTGATATTAGTGGATTTGTGTTGCATTGTTGGTTGCTTGTAATAAACTAAAGTAGATTTTTCATTGTTGCTGACTTGTAATAAATTAATTAAATTTTTGTTAACTTCAGTAAATTTAAGAGAAATTAATTTAATATTTTGATATTCATATAAATTTATTATGTATTAGACCCTATCAGTGAATTATTTTTTAGAAGGAGCGAGCAATTCTTTCTAATCACATTAAAAATAGCACTAATTATCAATTTTTAAGGGTCAACCCCACATTTTCATGCATGAGTAAAATGCTATGCATGTAAATATGTAAGTTTAGATGTGAGACACATAAATCCATAAAAATTGTGTGCTACTTATGTAAATTTTCTTTTTCTTTTCTTTTAAACTAATAACTTATTCTTACGGGTTAAGATCGACTGACCAGACCGCATTGAAAATAACGATAAATAAGTAATAATCAAAATTTGTGGTTACCTACCAATGAAATCGCCATTTACTGAAACAGGAATGAAATGACACCATCAGTTTCACAGAAAGTTATTGCGTGCCAGTAGGGGTGTAAACGAATCGAACACGAATGAACAGAACTCGTGTTCGTGTTTGGTTCGTTTGAAATTATTTGTGTTTGAAATAAACTCGTGTTTGAAATTGTTCGTTAAAAGTGTTGTTCGTTTTCGGGTTTGATTTGTTCGAAATAAGTTCGAATTGTTTGAAATGTTTGAATTGTTCGAATTATCTAAATGGTTCAAATTATTTGAATTGTTCGAATTATTCTAATTGTTTGAATTATCCGAATTGTTTGATTTGTTCGAATTTTTTGAAAATATTAAGATTTGCTTGTATATTTATGTTGCTAAAATATTAAAATATTTATATCAATTAAAATATTTATAATATTTATATTGATACTGTTTGATTCGTTTAACAAACCGAACGAAAAAAAATATTCGTGTTCTTTTCGTTTGCATATCGAACGAATCGAACACGAACTTCCTCGCGAACCGAACAAGAACTGTTCGCGAACAACGAACTTTTTTGACAGCCTTACGTGTCAGAAATGTTTACATCTCATAACAAATCAGGTTAATATATACAAGTAAACAATAAACACGAAGAAATCCCAAAGGCGAATAAATACAAAAAAAAAACAAAAGAAAAAAGAGATGCCGAAACATATAGGTATTTAAAATAGTGGCATCAAATTGCATAATCATGCTGCCTATACAAAATACATGAAAAAATTTGAGCCTCAAAATTGCAATCCCTCATGTCCCAGTGTACACGAACTGTTCGCGAACAACGAACTTTTTTTACAGCCTTACTAGTCAGAAATGTTTACATCTCACAACAAATCAGGTCAGGTTAATATATACAAGTAAACAATAAACACGAAGAAATCCCAAAGGCGAATAAATACAAAAAAAAAACAAAAGAAAAAAGAGATGCCGAAACATATAGGTATTTAAAATAGTGGTATCAAATTGCATAATCATGCTGTCTATACAAAATAAATGAAAAAATCTGAGCCTCAAAATTGCAATCCCTCAAGTCCCAGTGTTAAAATTCATTGCAATAAATACCTCCAATTTACAAGAACAATAAAAAATAAAATTTACAGGAATCAGAGTGTCAAAATTGGATGATAACCATGTACATTTTACAAAACCTACAGCAGCTAAAACTTATTCCACTTGCTTAAATCTTCTGATTTACTGTGATCTTCGGTTTCCCCTCTCAGCCTTTATGGAAGTAATGGCAGAATCAGCAGCAGGTCCTAAACCTTTTCTTCCTACTAATTTCACACCAAGCTTCTCAGTTAGATAATGTAACCTCATTTCATCACCTCCTCTAACCTCTCTCAATTCCAAAGCCTGTTTTTGTGTTAGTAAAGTGTAGACATAAAGCTGCTGTTGCTGGTTGTAATGCGAGTGCAGTTGCTGAAACAACACTTTGTTTGAATGTTGTTGACTTGCTTTCGTTCCCTCATTATTACTCTTCTTCTTTATAGCGCCTAAGGCTACCCTCAAGATCGCAATAGATTTTGGATCAGAAGCTTTCCCACCAAAATTAATGGAGAAGCTTCCAAATTCCAGGTCGGGTTCCCTAAACAAATCTTCGAGAAGTGCGGCACAAGATTGGGTGTCCTTTGATAAGCTCCTTTCAACTTCAATATTCAAAACTCGGGCATTAGCATGGCGAGCCATATTAGCAGCCTCTCTAAGACCGCTGAGGAAAGCTCCGTGCATTGTGGCAGGGTATCGCCTTGCGGTAGCTTCGCCAGCAAAGAATAGCCGTCCATCTCCGACACTTTCTGCTAAGATGTCATAGTCATCGCCGGATGCTCCGACAGCAACATGAGAATATGAACCCAAGCTAAAAGAGTCTGTACCCCATCGAGTACATACACTTTGAAGAGGATCCGGAACATCAATGCCCTGTGGTTCAAAAATGCCTGTATCAAAAAATACTGTGATCAGAAATGCTATAGGAAATGTGAAAAAGAAACTTTCTAATGGAAATTTAAGGATATTATGCAAAAAATAATAAGACACAGGCATGATGGTAAAATTGTTCTAATGAAAATAAGAAAAAACTAGAAGCAACTTTACAATTTCCATATTGAATGCAGAATGTAACATATTTCCCACCTTAAAAAAAGCGGGGAAAATATTGCATTTCCCTAAGTGAACTACACCTCCTTAGGTACCATTATTAAAATTAATACACCTCAAATGCAATGCCATGCTTTAGCTAATGCTTGCATAACCTTAGTGTAAGACTTGAAATGAATCATTTATCTTTATTTCATTACTTCTGCAGCTGCTTTCATATTTATAGGAATATTCCGATTTGATAAAAGTGATCAAGGTAGCAACAAAAAACATACTGGGAATCAAGATGGGAATAGGGTTCAAATTTTACTTTGTTAATGTTCTGCTATAGCCTGGGCCCTAAGATGTAGTAAAGGTGAGTGATGTAAGACTTCTGATAGTTAGAAATGATTATCACTGATAGATTTTTAAAATTGTCCAAATTTTAAAAAAAAAATCTAGAATACTGTCGTACCAATATACAAGTTTATTGGACGGAAATAATTTCTAAGGAAATAAGTTCCACTTAATAAAGATAAGTTTAACAGGACAAACTTTTCTTTACTAGTTCTCTATTTCTAAAGCGTGGTATTGCTTGAGGATAATAAAAAGGAATGTAAATCAAAAAAGATAAAGAGAAAATGGCCTGGTAATATCATATCAGACATCCCATTTTTGGGTACAAATACAAGAAATTTCAAAACTATTAGCACCCTTGCGAAATGGTTGTCCTAATTTTTAAATTCAAAACAAGTGTTGGATGGTTAAGACTAATAAATCTTCGCTCCCCATTCATCCCCACAGAGATGTTACACTATTGAATCAGTAAACTTCAACTATATTTTGGCAAAAGCTTATACGCACACATCTTCTATCCATGCTATCTTTCCTCAAACCATTTTCTTCCAATCTTCCACATTAAATTCATATGGTCATACAAGCGGTGCATCATCTACCTGTGCCCCCAGCCTGACTTAATTATTCAATATCTTCTCCTCAAGAGATGCCCCTCCCACAATGATTTAAATATGAATATTTCTCCATCGATCATTCTTGGTTTTGCCACACACCCATCTCAGCAATCTAGTTTGTGTCAAAATTAACTTGAAAATGAATGGCAATTTTATCAAGTAAACTAAGGGCTCGTTTGAGAGCGCCTATTGGGAGCATCGGCTTCCGTTTGAAAAAAACGTTCGCGTGGGACGTTTTGCGCCCGCTCCTTTCTCTTATCACGATTCCCTTAAGGGGGCGTAATCTGGCCAAAAACTCCGTTCCGCGTATGCTTCTCGCATTTAGGGTTATTTTTCCTGTGCTGTCCTTCCCGTCTCTCCCCCTTGCCCTCGCCCTTCCCGTCTCGCCATTTCTGTCTCGACCTCGCCCGAAGCTTACGAGGCTGTGATCCCCGATATGAGGTATATTTTTTTGACCTCACACTCTCGCCCTACCTGATATCCCTCTCCTTTCTTCCCGCGAGGACGTATTCGACCCTCTCACAGTAATTTCTGTTTACCATCTCACAGTAATTTATGTTCTTATGGTCGTTAGAAATGAAACATTGAAATTTTTTGCTGCGAGAATTTTTTGCAGCGGAATGTTTGATTTACTGTGAAATAGTTAGGATCCTTTTCCGTTGTTCAAAATTTTCATGCTTGGGAATTTTTACCATTTTTAATTTCACGTTGGAATGGTATGGATCAATATTCTTCTTTGAATGATGCTTTGAATGATGGGGAAATATTGAATGCAAGAAAGCTTGGGAAGATTTTCATTTCACTGGATCAGTTGAATGGAAAAATAGGGTCCTGCATATCCAAATTTATGCAGCTCTGTTGGATCTGTTGGATGGTTGAATGATTTTAATGAGTTTAATATTACGAGTGAGAATGGTTATAGAATTGGGGAGCTGAAACATATGAGTGAAATGCAATGTTTATGTTGGAAAATTATTTTGGTTGCCATATTTTCTGTGATTTACTTATTTGAATCACATATTCAATGAAGTGATGATTTGTGACTTCATTCTTGAGCTTTATTATTCTTATTCCTCTCCAAATAAAAGCTGAAAGTTATGTACTGTCTTTATCTTTCTCCATTTGGTGGGCTAAGTTTTGGCCCCTAGAGGACTGGATTTCAGTTGTAATTTCTATACTGATTTTGCCCCTTTCCTGGGATTGGTTTGGCCTGAGATTTGGGGCCCGGTTTTGCCTCGAAATGATTCAGTTTTGTCCCTTGTGTTGGGCCTGATTTTGTCTCGTGACGGTTGTTTTTTTTAGTTACATATTGGGTTAGGCCTTGCTTTTGGGTTGGCCCTGTGTGGAACATATTTAAGGCATGATTTTTGTTGTTTCTTTGAGGCATTCTATGATTGGAGTACATAAACAACTGAAGTTTGATTTCTAAGACTTTTTGTTGTTGCCTTGAGTCCTGTTTTGCTCCTTACAGTTGCTGACCCTCTTTTCGAATCGTATGCTAGAAGAATTGGTACAACAGGGGCCATTTTTCTCACCATCTAAGCATAAACTGATTTAAAATCACCTATATTTCTACAATACAGATAACAGTGAAGGCTTAGGTACTTACAAAATAGGTACTTA
>NW_018224673.1:35299-36986 GCF_001263595.1 Phalaenopsis equestris | reverse complement strand
TACAAAATCTGATATTTGATCATTATTACAAGTCATTGATATCAACATGGCTTCCAGAGTATCTCTTGAAAGTTGGAACTTCACTTCCGATTTGGTTATAGTTCTATGTTATAATTAAGGTGCAATATGAGAATTATAGTTCTACTTGTATTTGTACTTTTTTTGGTAGCACATATATGTAATTTTTTTATTTTGTTAATAAAATTTACATGGGTTTCTTTCTGTGGACGTAGGTCTCTGACCGAACCACATTAAAATCTCTCGTGTATTTGTATTTTTCTTTATTCATATGTTGCAACGTTGTGGATATTATGTTGGTTCTGGTTGTTTATTTCTGGATTTTTTGTAGTTTAAAAGTTGTTTGATTTCGAAAGAGCCTATTTTAATTTGTTCCAAATAGTCTCAAAATGTCTAAGGCAACTGAAGGGGGTCCGTCTGCAATGTGGGATAAATAAGTAACAAATATTTTTTGCGACCTATGCATTAAAGAAACTGAACTGGGGAATAGATCAACCACATATTTTAATAAAGAAGGTTGACAAAATATAGCTCAGAGATTCAAAGAATTGACTGATAGGGATTACGACAGACTTAAATTCAAAAACAAATGAGACCAATTGAAGAAGGAATGAAAAATATGGAAAGAGTTGAAACGTGGCTCTACCGGGTTGGGATGGGATCCAATTAAAAGAACGATCGATGCTCCAGCTGAATGGTGGGCTGAGAAAATTGAGGTAATTTTCTATTTTTTTTCTTCTCAATTATATTACTTCTCAAATTATTTAGAAACTAATCCCCCTAAATAAGCTTGTTACAGGCATTACCAGCAGCGAAGAAATATAGACAGTGCGGAATTGGGCCAGAGTTCGAGGCAAAACTTGACATTATGTTTAAGGGGGTTGTCGCGACTGGGAAGCACGCAGCGAGATGGGATTTATAGAATGTCAAATGACTTGCCACCTGAACTTGCAACCTGAACAGATTATAGCTGATAAAGAAATTCCTAGTATTAACCAAAAGGAGATGGATGAGTCTAATTCCATGTCCAAAAGGCCCAAACTTGCGAGGAGAAAGAAAGAGAATGACAGTTTTGTTAAAGGCTCATTTGCTGAACTAATTGCAGCTTTTACAGCTCCGACTCCTCCTGACAGTACGATTTGGGAATGCGTGGTCATTTTAGATACTATTCCGGAAGTAGCAGTCAATAGGCGCTTTCAGGCAAAATGTGTTCAAAAGCTCGAGAACCCTACTCGTAGGACTCGTAGGGAAATGTTCATTGCACTGCGGCCCGAGATGCTCATTGAATATTTACGTGTTATAGTTAAAGAATGAGTCCGCTTTGTATTAATCTTTCAGTCACGTATGTATTGTTATTACAACAACTTTTGTCATTTAGTTTATGATGCTATGTATTGTCTGATTTTTTTTTCTATCTTCGTTTATGTATTCATATCACAACATGTTATGTCACTTATTTTCTGATGCTAAGTAATACTTGATGTTTTCACTATTCTAATTTCCTATCGCCACCTCTTCATAATTTCTTTCATCCTAATGCATTTCTTATTTCAGGATGCACCCACTGCAAGACCGTCGTAAAAGAATGGCAGAATGTGCAGCTATAGCGATATTATTGCTGGAATACTATCGCTCCAGTTATAGACGGATACCACGCATGACGTCCTCT
>NW_018224673.1:31862-35289 GCF_001263595.1 Phalaenopsis equestris | reverse complement strand
TTAACAAATGGGTGGGTGAGATGCTTGCTGGACATCCGATAAGGTTCAGTAATATTTTCAGAATGACTGCGCCTATTTTTATCGATCTGCTACACGAGTTAAGTCGGAACCACCATCTACAAGGTTCTTCTAGAACAACAACGAGAGAGGTGTTGGCAATAACATTATATATGCTCTCACAGAATGAATCAGTTAGAGGAGCTATGGAGCGATTTCAACATTCATAAAAAACCATTAGTCGATACTTTTCCAAAGGTTTACAAGCACTTGTAAGCTTAACAACACAGATCATTAAGTTTCCTGAACAAATTACAAATGATTTCCGTTACATGTCGTATTTCAAAGTAAGTTTGATTAGTTTGTTACTTTTACTTCAGTACCTGTGGAATTGCTAACTATGAGTTACAGAACTGCATTGGAGCAATCGATGGTACGCATGTGGATGCCCGACTACCAAGCATGCGGATGCCCGACTACCAAGTCATGAAAGGATCGCGTATATTGGTCGGAGTGGTAAAGCTACCCAAAATGTGATGGCAGTCTGCGACTTCAACATGTGCTTCACATTTGTAATGGTGGGGTCGGAAGGAAGTGCGCATAATAGTCGCATTTTTTCCTATACAACTAAGAATAGAACACAAACATTTTCTCCTATACAACTAGGAATAGAACACAGTGTTTCCCTCACCTACCTCCAGGTTTGTTCATCTTACTTAAACCTCTCGATAATTACATTAATTATTTTTAATTAGTATTGTCTTTAATAACAGGAAAGTATTATTTGGTAGACGTTGGATATCTGATGTTAAGGGGCTACTTGAAGCTATATCCAGACACAAGATACCATATTCTTGATTTTGAGCGAGCAAGTGACAATATTCGTGGCAGAAAAGAAATGTTTAACAAACGACACTCCGCTTTACGGAGGGTTATTGAAAGAACTTTTGGGGTGTGGAAGAAGAAATGGGTAATCCTACGTGATATGTCATCCTATTCATTTCCCAAACAGGTGTATATTGTGCTGGCTACTATGACACTTCACAACTTCATCCGACGTCACCCCTCTCATTCAGATACGGACTTCAATATGGTTGATGATGATCATATTATTGACACTCTAGAACCTTTAAGATCTCTAGCTGATAATGTGATGGACTCGATTGAATATGAAACTCAGGACGGTGAAGGTGCAGCTGAGATGGCTGCTCTGAGGGAGTATAGCAGATGTTATATATGAAAGCTAGTCCAGCAAGTCTTTTCTTTGTTCGTACATTAATTTTGAATGTCAATTTTATTTTTATTTGGATAAGTACTAACAATCTTTTTTTTTTTTCACAGTTATAGAAACATGTCTTATAGAATATCAGTTACAGACAGAGGTATTTTGTATTATTGTGGTCTACCGGTTCCGTTGCTCACATTGCGTCAGTTGCAGTTTTACGGTTGTGTCAAGGGTGTTTCAGCTCGTTAAGGTTTCTTCCGGTGGGTTGATAGTCCCACATATTACCCCTCATATGACACGGCCAACAGTCATGGGAATCCAGTGTTTTCTCAGGTTGATAGTGCAGTTGAGGACAGACGTAGCCAGAGTATGAAATTAAACATTTTATTATTTCTGATTGTAGTTGTACTTGTATTTGTACTTTTTTTAGTTCTCCTGGTACTCATGAGGGTGTGAGAAATGTATGACATCTTTTAGTACTGATCTGTGATGATTTCATGTTTCTGCACTATATGCTTCAGTACTACCAATAAGCTATTCTGAATAAGCTGCCCCAAACAGTTTTATCACATAGGGGCATGAATGTCATTTAATCACCAATAAGCTATCTTGAATAAGCTGCCACAAACAGCAACACAGATTATTCTGATAATCTGCAGATTATCAGATTATCAGAATAATCTGCTTATCAGCAGATTATAAATAATCAACAGCTGCGCCAAACAGACCCTAAGATCCATAAAACATAGCTAGCCTAAAAATAATTTTATAAATTTCCTTATGTCTCACTTATTCTAAAAATTATATTTTATCAAAATCTCTAAAATTTACATTTTATCCATATCTCTATTTTAAAATATATTTATAGTTCAAACCTATCACATTATAGTATAGCTTAACCTTCAAATAAAATATTAAATGAAAACTATAATTATCACATAGTCAGCTTTTGCTCTAATAATTCTATGTCCTTTGGCTTCTAAATATTTCCTTCATTGATCCAACTTCTAGTTTATCTAAATATAAGTGATGGTAGTGGAAAGGCTTATCATGAGATTAGTGGCTTAAAATGACACTAGATATTTAATTTTGAATGTAGAATGTGGTTAGCAGTTTATGGTGGAATGATAACCTTTAGAGAGTGAGCCAAGAATTACTCGGTATAGACAAGTTTGGTCTAATTTGATTTAACTCAATGGGGAATAGATTTAATAAAGGCTAAATAAAAGAAAATAGATATAAAAGGCTAGGTCAGGATATAAAATTTTTGGTAGTTTTATAAGGTTTAAGGTCCATGTAAGACTAGAGAACAAAACAAAGGCTAAAATATTATATCATGTAAAAACCATTCACATAAGAATTAAGACGACCATTCGACTACTCTCATTTCAAACAAAAAGAGGAAAAACAATTAATAAAATGGTGGGACTGGCCATTTAAAAAAAGGAAAAGTTCCAACCTGAAGTCATTAAAAGCAATAAATATTCCAAAATGCATCATTTAATGGCTGTTCATGGCATGCCCATAAAAGTTGAAAATATAAATATTAAAAATAGAAAATATATCTTAAATATTCTTTAACAGACACTTTTTTCCTTTTTTTCTTCTTTGGCTTTAGCCTACACTCATATTATTATAGCTTTAGCTTGATTAATTCCTCCATTTGAGATGATACAACTTCTAGGGTCCTTTGACTTTTTTTTTTTTTTTTGGCACCTAATCCAAAAACCTATGAACTAAAGCAAACAACTAAGTACTTATGGATTGACTCTACTTCCACAAAAGTGGGCTATGAAGAATTGCCTCCTACAACAATGTTAGATTGTTGGCTTACTCCATCATATGATAAGATATCCTCAAGATGAAGAATTGGATTAATAAGCATATCAAAAGAAAACAAAGTGTTATGCACTGGTAATAATTTTTCCAATAGTTTTGAATGATTCATAAGCTCTAATATGTAATTTCTTGAATTCTGTAGATAAGCATCTCAAAGGTTTAATGCAAACCAATGTATAGCTATCTTCTCTAAATTCATTGATTGACTAATTACAATCAATTCTACTAGCATAATTTAATGTTATTTGTTTTTTTCATAATTATAATGATTTTATAAAGGAATTAAGTTGATGTGTCATACTTTAAAGGGGATGCACAAGAGTGTGCAAATTATAGAGGAATTAAGTTGATGTGTCATACTTTAAA
>NW_018224673.1:28832-31334 GCF_001263595.1 Phalaenopsis equestris | reverse complement strand
TGGAGGTCTACATTGGAGTCTAAAGGCCTTCGTTTAAGTAGAACTAAAACTGAATACATGGAATGTAATTTTAGTAGTAATAGCTCTAGTGACAGAAGTGTGACTTTGGGTGATCAAATTATTAAAAGGTGTGAACGATTTAGATATCTTGGGCCCTTTGTCCAAAGCGATGGTGATATAGATGGGGATGTTAATAGTAGAATTCAAGTTGGTTGGTTGAAGTGGAGGAATGTTTCGGGCCATTTGTGTGATAGAAAAGTACCACTTAGACTGAAAGGAAAATTTTATAAAACGGTAGTGAGACATGCAATGCTCTATGGCGTTGAATGTTAGCCTTTAAAGAGAAGCATAATAATAAGTTAAGTGTTGACGAGATGAGAATGATTAGGTGGATGAGTGGCTTTACACTTAGAGACAAAATGCGGAATGAATATATTCGTGATAGGGTTGGTGTAGCTCCTGTGACAGACAAAATTAGAGAAAGTCGTCTTAGATGGTTTGGTCATATTAAACGTCGACCATTAGATGATCCGATTAGGAGAGTAGATGTTTTAAATTCAACTAGTGTTAAGAAAGGCAGAGGTAGACCTAGGAAGACTTGGGCTTATTGTATTAAAAATGATCTTAATTTACTAGAACTAAATGAAAATATGACACTAAATGTAGCTGACCCCACGTAGTGGGATTAAGGCTTTGTTGTTGTTGTTGTTGTATAATTATAATGATTTTGAAGCTACTTCGCAAATAAGAATGTAGCATCAAAAAATGAAACAGATGGAATGTTTGTGCGAAGGTTGAGAACTAAACCCATGGTATGTGGTATGTCCTTGACTAGTTGAAACTCATCTAGATAATCTCTTGGAGCAATACTACTTTAGTTAGAAAATAACAAGTAAGACCACAAGAGGTACACAACTATCAACAAAATAAAGTGCAAATTTCTTAAATAGATATAGGGTGGCAGGCTTAGAAAATTCTTTCCTTAAATAGGGGTCAACTTGGGAGCACAGTTGGATGATGCACCGCTTGTATGAACATTTGAAATTAATGTGAAAGATTGGAAGAAAATGATTTGAGGGAAGATAGCATGGATAGAAAATGTGTGTGCATAAGCTTTTGCCAAAATAAAGTTAACTCATTCGATAGTGCTAACATCTCTGTGGGGATGAATGGAGAGCGAAGATTCATAAGCCTCAACCATCCAACACTAATTTTAAAGTTTAAAATTAGGACTACCATTTGGCAAGGGTGCTAAGAGTTTTGAAATTTCTGATATTTGTACCCAAAAATGGGATGTCAAATATGGTATTAACAGGCCATGTTCTCTTTATCTTTTCTTATTTACATTCCTTTTAATTATCCTCAAGAAATACAACGATTTAGAAATAGAGAATAGTACAAAAAAGTTTCTGTTCTGCTAAACTTATCTTTAATAATTGGGGCTTATTTCCTTGGAAATTATTGGCGTCCAATAAAATTGTGTATTGGTACAACAGTGATCAAGATATTTTTTTTTTAATTTGGACAATTTTAAAAATCAATCAGAGATAATCATTTATAACTACCAGAAGTCTTACATCACTCACCTTTACTACATCTTAGGGCTCAGGCTTAGAAAATTCTTTCCATAATAAGGGGTCAACTCAAACTTTTCCTTTGTTTTAGAGAAATTGAAGCTACAGAGGAATAGGCTCATCAGTACTAAGATCATAAACAAAATCCCTGCTCCTCTCAATAGAAGATCCTCTCACTATCAATTGTAGCTTGACTTCTTTCCTGAAAGTTGGTTTAGAATAAATGTTTGATATGGGTTTATGAAATGTTGCAAGGTATTTTCTCTGTTAGCTCCATTAGCATGAGCTTAGCCACAGTTTAAAATAGTGCAATCTGAGGCGCACCTTGAGGCCTCTCTCAACGCAATTCCGAATGAGAATACTTTGAGGCGTATGCCTCAATCAGCTCGAGCGAGGCGTACACCACACATCGGTTTAGGCACGTCTTGAAGCATGTCTCGCCTCAATTTTGTTGTGTGCCTTCCCTTATGTTAGATGGTTCAAAAATGAACCGAAGTTACACTCCATGTGCAAAAACTCCCTCTACCTAATTAAGCTTCACAAAACCGCTACTTGTCATCGGCGCCACCACTATTGCTTGCGACTTCCATCATCAACGCCTCCTTCATTCGTCACAAGCATCATCACCTCTACCTACAACAACTGTATTTTGTTCCTGCTATAGTCGCCACCTGCTCCTGCTCCCGCCGCCGCCCCCCAAACGCCGCCGCAGCCGCATTTTGTTATGGCTTTTGATTATTTATTATGTTTTTATTTAAATCTAAGAATGTTATTATATTAGCTGAATAATATGAGTGATAGAACTATATTATGATAAAACTCATCTTATATCTTAAATTTATATTTTATGTTACTTCCATTTCAAATTTTATGTAGTTTGATGACTTGCTAAGTTGATATATATATATATATATATTGATGACTTGCT